>NW_017100447.1:10505-26473 GCF_001263275.1 Habropoda laboriosa | reverse complement strand
TGTTGTTCGGCTGCAGCTGTGTTTATGGCTTACGAGGGAATATTGTTAACTGTAAGGATCTGAAGATAACAGTGTAAGAAATTTAAATAAATTTTTGAAGAACTCGCTCAATCTGAATTAACGACATTGGAAAAGGTAACTGAAACTAGGATTTATTCAGAGATATACCTGTTTATTTCGTACAAAAATTTTGTCGAATTTTGTATTTTAATAAAAATTGCCGACGCTCAGGTGCAAAATGAGAGATAAATATGCAGAGAATTGGGGAATATTGACTTGCCTCTCGTTTTCTATTATACGACTGTAATTGTTGTAATATAATTGCACAGTGAATATTCCTTTATAATATTGTGGAAAAATAATTACTTAAGAGGAATAATTGTTTTGGAAAAATTGTTGCTCGCTGAATTTGCATTAGTGACATTGCAGGACAGTTCATTTCGTTAAAAGCTAATAAATAAAACTGATTTTATTTATTTTAAAATATACGATTCATGTTAAAACAAATCCGACTTTACTGAAATTTTCTGTTTAAATTAATTTCATCGGATAAAATTTATTTTATTGAAATGTTCTATTTGAATCAACTTCGATAAATAAAATTTATTTCAGTACAAAGTAAATAATTCAAATTCCCTACTCTCGAAAGTAGTAACTCGACAGAAACGAGACTTGAATAGATAATACATTTCAAAATTTCCACATCTGATTTAATCAATTTCTTTAGAAGTGTAACAAACAAAATTGCTATTACCACTTTCGAGCCCTTGATTTCTGAGAAACCAAAAGAACACACGCCAAGGAGACTTTCGTATCAGTTCTCCTCACGTTTCACTCGCCCCCGCAGGGTGAAATACGCGCGAAGAACGATCGTGGCGGAGGATTCGTGAGTGGAAAGTGGAATCGGTGCTATTTGAGTTGTGAACACCGATGTGGACCGGTTGCATGCACACAGGCGAGCATACTCGGACGTCGAATTCACGTTAGAAAGGCGACACCACGCGTGTCTTGTTACTCGTGCTCGCCAAAAAAGTTTCTTCATTCACATACAGCGTTTGTTAAACTATGAATTTTTTTGTTTAATTTTCTTCGGTTTCAAATTTGCGTTTTAAACAGTTTTTAACACTCTACAGTCTTTCTGTCCTGTCTCCCACTCACTACGTCTACCATCCTGATACCCCTTTCGGTTTCTCTGCAGTCCCTTGTCAAATGCTCCAGATTTCCGAATCTATCACCACACAAATCGCATCTCCTTCCTTCCTCCTCTTCCCAGTACTTGTTCCAGTTTTCTAAATTCCCGCATCTCGCTTGGGCTATTAACTTCTGACCTCTTCCTTCTTTGCTCAAGTATTCTGGTAGTCCTATAGTTCTCATGTATTTGTACCTGACGTTGTATTTGGATTGTTCTACTTTTGTGTACTGCCTCTGTCGTTGCACTTCTTTGCCTCTTCTCCTTATCCTCTCCGTTGCCTCTCTTCTCAACTCGTCCACCCGCGCTTGACTTAATCCGTTTCAAAGAACCACAATACTCAACGAAGAACGGCTAAATTTCACAGCTCGAGAAAACTTCAAAAATAGAACACCTCCGCAGTTTCAATTAAAAAGAAAGCGAATCAACTCGTCGCTCAAATCACCAACCACCGCAAAACTCCACGATCAACAACTTCCTTTCACCCGAACTTCTCACCTTCATACCTCCGAAACAAAAACAACAAAAAAATTCCCAAAAATCCCGGTTTACCATTTCAGTTACGACGGACGCACGGGACGAAGGAAAAAGGGAGAGAAAAAAGAACCCTGGGAACGGCGAGGGGAAACAGTAACTGACGCTTCCGACGGGGTCAAAAATTTCCACGAGAAGTATAGGGATTTCCATTCGTTCGATTCCCCTTGGGTGACGCGCGATGGCGAACTGGTAAAAACGGGAATTTAAAAAAAAGGGAAAAAATTGAATAAACGAAATAATTAAAAAAGGTAAAAAAGGGAAGAGAAACTACGCGGAACGAAATGTTTCCCTTTTGTCCGCGACGACAGATTGAGCGGTTTTGTATCGGCTCGACTACACCACTGAGCGTATTTATACCCAGCGTCCATTTTGCGTGCGGCTACGGCCATTTGTCACCGCTCGAACAGGCCTGTCCACCATTTTATGTGTCGCGCGTGTCACGGTACATTATTGGTTCGACTGGTGAAAGAGGACGTTAGAAGTGGAGAATGTCGGCCAGAGGAATTATAACGATAACTGGAATCGGTATCGATCGATAAAGAGAACGCTTATTCGAGGAATAAAATGCCTATCGGCAAGGTAGCGTGTGAGGGATTGTTAGAGCATCGCGTGATTGAAATGGAGTGCTTTTTTTTTCCTTCTATTTTCTCAATTGTGATTCATGCGTCCGAGGGAATGGAATCACGCGGTGAAATTGCGCGTTCAACTGATTCAAGGAATTTTTTTAATAAATTGTTCCAGAGAGAGAGAGAGAGAGAGTCCTTTTGAAGTTTCGACAGTGTCGGTTGATGTGATTTGACAAAAGATTTTCTGTGATTACTTTTACGTGTTGTCGCGTCGCGATGGCGTTTGATCGTTTCAAAACTGTTCGCGCTCACGACTTATTACCCGCCAAATTAATATTGGGTAATTAGTTCAAAGGTTTACCTTGCTCGAACGTTAGCAAACCTGCGTCACGATGCGATTGACGACTTTGGTGTCTCCTCGTACGATTGGAAACTGTGTGTGTGTGTGTGTTGTTCACACGAGTGACTCCTTGCGAATGCTCTTTTTCTTGAATCGTTTCTTTTCGCCGACCGTTTGCGAACGACCTTTCTCGTTCTCGACTGATGAACGAATGAATCTCTTCGACGACTCTGCGCGACGTGGTCGTCTTTTCTCCCTCCAAGTTTGAGGAAATTGGAAGAAACATGTTGATTGGTTTCACCCGAAATGTTAATTCTCTTCAATGTGGCGACCACCCTTCCGTACACCCTTGGCGCGTTTCGTTTAGGAAGAGTGGAGCGATACCTGTACGGACGCGAGTACTTGGATGTCCGGCGATGCCGCGGTCCTCCTTCTGGGTTTTCCCTGATCGAGAGGGAAAGTTCGATGTACCCTTCGGAAGAACCGAGTTTATGACGAGACTAGGCTCTTTCGGACGAAGAAAAATTAAATTTCGCCTCATTGTTCGAGGGTTATATTTGCCCATCGGTATAAAAAATAAAGAGAAGCGTCCGTGCATGAAAAGCCTCTCGAATCGGGCTCGTCATAAACTGACAACGAAATACTCGCGTTAAATTGTCCTTTGTTCGACGAAACACGTGTGAAAAATAGTTCTTGGGTGTCTTATTTGTAACGAACGTCTGAACTATTCCCGTTGGAGTTTGAAGGTAAGGAAAAATAATTAAGAGTGCACGTGGTTTGAGGACGTGAATCTTACGACGATAAGAGGAAGTCTTAAGGAAGATTACTGAAATAATCTCGAGTGAAAGTGATTGCAAGTCTCTCGACGTCTTTTTTCACGAAGAGACGCAATTTATCACACTTTATCAATTTTGAATTCTTCTTATTCTCTGATCCATCGATGAGATTTCAGCGATGTTCGAGGTTTTGAGATAATGCAAATAGAAATGGTCCTTTAGAGCAATAAAGGAAACCTTCCGTCTTCAACAGAGCAGCATTTTATTTAGGATTTCCGGACAGCCGGTCACCGCATGGCCGAGAAATCGTAAACATTATTATTTTTCAACATCTGCTCATTTCCATTTACACATACAGTCACTCAAAGAATTGATCACAGAATTGATTTCATTTCTTAAAGAAGTTATAACTGTCGACTAAGAACACTTTTATTAAAATTCGATACATGTTTTAAAAGTACATTAAAAGTACAACAAAATCCCACATATAGTAAACATGTTATTTTATACACTACCGGCCAAATGTTTCGAATCACTGTGCATTACAAGTTGTACAAAAATTTCCAGAATAAAGTTAGCAATTCTAAGAATATTTCAACCAATTTTTCCTCGTTCCAATCAATCGAAATAAGGTAAAATACTATCTATAAAAAAATTAGCAGCGGATTCAATTTTACCGTAAATTAGCGGGCGATTCGAAACTTTTGGCCGGTAGTGTATGTACATTCAAGTGTTACATCTTAAAAATCATCCACAGGTTTGACAAGTCCTGAAATAAAATTGGTAGCCCATATTTAGACCTCCTCTATAATAGCAAATTCTTTTCCTGCATTATTTCTCGAACTTCCCGTGCACTACCCAAGTCCTGTACCCCGAGTAAATTCCTCGGGTGGCTTCACTCAGAAAGAAGGACAACGAGCGACAAAATGAAGAATTCTAAATCCGCAAATTATCGTAAATATTTATTAAACTAACATTGTACAAGCAACAGACCTCCTTATATGAAATTGACGAAGTTTCATCGGGATGCAAGTAGCCAGCTGTCGTCCAGGGGCAGAAACGAGAACAATGGGAAACAGGGCACGGTGAATTCGCGGTACGTAGTAATAGAATAGTAAATACTTCATTAGCGCGTTAGTACACCCTGGTGGGTTGGCTGGTCAGAGGGAAATCGTGGCGCGGGTTAAATGAACTGGGCACACCCTGCGTCCAGCCACCTTTCTTTTCATGAAACGCCGTTTCCATGTTGGAGAAAATTACTTTTTCTGCACCTAAACGAGCGTTGTTGCTCTAGAGCTAATAACTGAATGAACTGGGCAATTTTTCTGCAGTTACCTTGCACAATCTCAAATTTCCCGTGTACCTACCTTGTTCCTTATGAGTCACTCTTTTACGAACGCGTAACGACCGTTGACGTATAGTTTCTCGGGAAGAATAAAAATTTGTCGGTTGCAAGGTAAAGAATTAATAATTTCGTCTGATTTAAAGGTTGGAATTGCAAAGGTTAAAAATTGCTTTTGACGCTGTTATGATGTGCTCGTGGTAGTTGCAACCAACTTTCGAGCTTTGTCGAATTTAGCACGTGGTGTGCCGACTAAATCTAATAGGTTCGTCTTCGAAGGACCATCTCCGTGATTAGGAGGACAAAACAACTATTGCTAATGGTCTAAACTTCTAAAAGGAGCGACTCTTGGCGTGGTCAGATGACTTCTGTCTTTCCCTTCCGCGAAAGGTCCCACGACACCTCGGTGCGAGGACGCATCGCGGGGGTGAGGCCCTCGGATAGGTTGAGTACATTTTTCGATAGTGGTGGGGAAGGGTGGCTTGCGAAAACTATTGGCTAAATCATAGGTGGGAAAAACTACACGAAAATGCCACCCCCCAGACCATAGGTCACTCTCAGGTACCAAGCGTACCCTTGAGTGACGCACGCGGAAATTCCGAGTGCCTCGAACAATGACCGTAGCAGACAATAACGTTAAGACGCGCTTCGGCTCTGGTGACCATAAAAATGCAAAATGCACAAGTGAAGAAAGGGGCGAAGATTCTAAGTAGAAAACGAGACAATAAAAGGTAAAGGCAAATTCTTAGACTGAAAGAGCGCGATTGCCGTGGCGTCATAAAATTACCGCTGCTACGAAACGAGCAAAGGCGAAAAATATATACAATAGAACTACATGCTAAGAAATCTAAGGGTCGGGCGGCTGACATACCTGTCGAAGATTAAACAGACGCTGTTTGTTGGTTGCAGGTGATTAAAAAATCTCACTCGTTGATGAGAAACTATTTTGAAAGAAATCTTCAAGTTCCTCGACAAAAAGAACGGTATTCGATACGCCAATTTTCTCACTTCAAACTACGAAAAGAGCAAAAAATCGACACTTCTACATTTCAAATATTAGTTTTCAAAAATTCTAATATAACCCAGAAATTCTACTCGTTGATAAAAAAAAAAACTCTCAAATCTATCTGAAAATTCTTCCGCAAAAAAAGAAATAAACAATGTGTCAATGGAGGATCACAGCAAGCACAGATCGCCTAACACAACTGAAAACCAGTTCAAAGTGGAATCAATCAGCTTCTCTATCGGGGCGCGATCGCGACCGCGAAAACGAAACTTTCGCGGACAGCTTAATGGCAATATCATTATTGCAGCCGGCCGTTATTCACTCTAACAAACTGTTCGCCGCGATGCATTAATCTCCCGGGGCGATGCATCACTATGCCACGCCGCTTTCCCCCTGCATTTTGTACGTGGCGTGTACACTAAATGATGCATACGTTCCTGACGAAAGGATACGTAGCTTGAAAGTCGACACGGATGTTCTTGAATCGGACAGTCTTTTGTTGGATCGTGTGACCGATGTTTTTCGGATTGACTGATAGTTTCGAGGATTAATTCGTGGCTTCGAAGGATCCGCAAGCCCCCTATTTGTCGTCGAGAGGTGGTAGAAATGAGCATTGAGCGATTCTTTGTTAAAAAATGAAGCAAAAGTGTGGAATACAGTTTTTTAATACGAGCCTTCGTTTTGGAGAAAATCGACTTTGAAAATTCATGGGGTTGCGTGCATAAATTGAGATATGGGTGGCAGTAAGGTTGTAGAAACGAGCATAGAGCAATTCTTTGGTAAAAAATAACAGTCTTTTGTTGGATCGTGTGACCGATGTTTTTCGGATTGACTGATAGTTTCGAGGATTAATTCGTGGCTTCGAAGGATCCGCAAGCCCCCTATTTGTCGTCGAGAGGTGGTAGAAATGAGCATAGAGCGATTCTTTGTTAAAAAATGAAGCAAAAGTGTGGAACACAGTTTTTTAATACGAGCCTTCATTTTGGAGAAAATCGACTTTGAAAATTCATGGGGTTGCGTGCATAAACTGAGATATGGGTGACAGAAAAGTTGTAGAAATGAACATAGAATGACGAGCATAGAATGATTCTTTGTTAAAAAATGAAGCAAAAGTGTGGAACACAGTTTTTTAATATGAGCCTTCGTTTTGGAGAAAATCGACTTTGAAAATTCATGGGGTTGCGTGCATAAACTGAGATATGGGTGGCAGTAAGGTTGTAGAAACGAGCATAGAGCGATTCTTTGGTAAAAAATGAAGCAAAAGTGTGGAATACAGTTTTTTAATACGAGCCTTCGTTTTGGAGAAAATCGACTTTGAAAATTCGTGGGGTTGCGTGCATAAATTGAGATATTGTGGTAGAAACGAGCATAGAATGATTCTTTGTTAAAAAATGAAGCAAAAGTGTGGAATACAGTTTTTTAATACGAGCCTTCGTTTTGGAGAAAATCGACTTTGAAAATTCGTGGGGTTGCGTGCATAAACTGAGATATGGGTAGCAGAAAGGTTGTAGAAATGAACATAGAATGATTCTTTGTTAAAAAATGAAGCAAAAGTGTGGAATACAGTTTTTTAATACGAGCTTTCGTTTTGGAGAAAATCGACTTTGAAAATTCATGGGGTTGCGTGCATAAAATGAGATATTGTGGTAGAAACGAGCATAGAATGATTCTTTGTTAAAAAATGAAGCAAAAGTGTGGAACACAGTTTTTTAATACGAGCCTTCGTTTTGGAGGAAATTAAATTTAAAAATTCGTGGGGCTGCAAGCATAAATTGTGCCATTGCAATGGATTTTTATTAATATTGATGAACTAAATTAACGTAAAGTAAGACAGAAAGGGTGACTGAAGCTAAATCATGATATCACTGATAGTGATGAACGTAGGAATACGAGTTCGTACTGCTGCCCCACAGAATTTTGAAGACTGATTTTCTCGAAAACGAAGTCTCAAATGGGAAAAGTTTATTCCACACTTTCGAGTCATTTTTACACGAGGAATCATTCTACGCTCATACCATAAAAGAATTTTTTAGTTACTACTTCTAATTTCAAAAATAATCTAAACTTTTTAAATTCATTCAGTTAAAAAAATTAATTTTGGGAAACTGTTGTTGCTATACTTTGTTGAAATAATGCTTGCCATTAAAGTTGAAGTGTGAATATTAAGAACGAAAATTGTGTTCCACGAACTTATTAGTTAATAAAGAAAGTTTACTCCAATCTGATTTCCAGTAACTTTTTTTTCTTTTATCCTTCGTCACAAGTCAACTCAGAACTAACTTTTGATTGAAGTATTATATATTATGCATCTTTGGCAGCCATCAGCTTTCTAGACTGAGTAAAATTTTAATTGAAGTTAAACTTACATTCGACATTTGTTATGTATCTTACGAGCAAAATTTGATATTAGACAACTTGAAATATCTGCCAATATGGTTACTTTCATTAATAAAACAAAAATTCTTTCTACCTTCTAAATTTAGTCTTCGTTACTTTACAAATGCTGAATCACACATTTCCTTATTTTCCAAACAATTTACGAATAATTTATTCATTTTACAATTCTTTCGATCACGATACATTCAATTTCGAAGAGAAAATTAATTACGAAAGATTCGTTAAAAGTATCTATTGTAAGAGACAAATGAATAATACTAGAAATTCACAAACGAGAAGCTGCAAATATTATAAAATAGAAACGAAATGCTGAAAATGTTATGAAACATAAATAAAACACTCTGCGAAAAGTGGAAATTCTGCTTTTAGACAGACATATCACTTTTTCCGCGACTTAAGCCGGGTTTTACGCGAAATCAAAGGGACATCCGGTGTGCTTAGCGGCGTTCGAAACCGCGATGGCGACCCTAAGCGTTCGCAAAAGGCTAGTCTCCCTCTTTTCTGTTCGTCGCGGGAAAAAAACTCGATTTCGTCTTGAGAGCATAATTGTTAATTCCTCTTACGGTGACCCACGGAGGGAAAACGGATTTTTGAATCGTGCTGCATGATTAATGGTGGTCTGTCGACGAAACTGAACTGAAAGTGCGTTAAAAATGGACAATCGGTGACGTCGCGATTGAATTGTCGTCCTTTGGATGGAAAAATATGTTTCTTATTTTGTTTAACGAATTTTATGTTATAATTATTACTACTGTACTATGATTAAAAATGAAATTTTATGAGAATAAAGCTAACTCAACGATTCACGTATTTCAACTTCTCTTCAATTTTGGATTCGCTGAAATTAATGTCCTTTACTTAAATTTTTTCACAAACAATTTGTAACATATTTGTTATAAGCTCGTATTCAACAGAAATACTTAATTTTGACTTCTTTCTACTCTCGCGTAAATGTCATTTAAAAAAAATTGATCAAAATAAAAAAGATTTTTCAAACCGATTTTTTGTCAAATTCTAAAGTCACAGAAATTTCTATTATAGATGTTAGACAACAAAAGGTTGGTAAAAAAAAAAACATATGCTGGTATCTGTTATTTCTGTGATTTTTGTCTATTAATAAACCTTAGGTGTTTCACGTTGCCCCAGGTTCCTCCATTACAGTAAGACATCGATTGCGACGAAGAATCTGCAAATTGACATTTAAAGATTTGATTTAACTGCATCGAAACTTTTGAACGGCGGTGTGTATTCGCTCTAAAAGTTTCGACTGCGATAACCGTAGGCCGAATCGAGGACACGGAAGCTATTTTTCCTCGACGAACTTCCCATGTATTATTCACCCCTGCGCCGCTGATATTTCACCCCTGAATGCTCTAATGCGTCCAGAAGACACGGCCCAGGCCAGGAGGCGGGGCTTGATTCTCAGGATAACGTTTTGACACCGGTAATCCCGCAGGATGGAGGCGTGGTCGATTCTCCGGGCAACGATACAGATTATTTGGGGTAATTGAGGCACGTGAATAAAATTCGATCAGTTTTTCGCATCGCACAACCGTCTAAGGCCATTCGAAGGTTTTACGAGGGGTTCGATAGGAACTATTAATACACAGGACACACTTTGGAAGTTAGTTACATTTGTATTTTAAATGGTCTTTCAGTTTCGATTCTATTGTAACTTAAAATTATAACTTTATTTTATTCAGCAATTATTATTTTTATTTTTATGCTTGATAGTAATTTTTGGTTAGTATTATTGCAATTTCTCACAGGAGTGGTTAGTTTCTTTTCTTGCTGAAGGGAATCATGGGTTTGTCTAATTTTTGACATTTTTTGTTAAGAAAAATTTCGAAAGTTTGACTCCATGAATTTTCATTCCTGTGGGTTTTGCAGTAATTATTATTTTCTTTTAGGTCTGATAGCTATTTTTATACATATATGTTTGGTGTATAGAATGTTTTGATGGAAATGATTGATACACATTACTGTGTGTCCACTTAATTATTGACACTTTTTGGTGCAGCAAAATTTTTATCATTTTTTTCTTTGCATTTAGTAGTCATTTTTATATACTATTTGGTAAAGAATGCTTTGGTAGAAATGATTGATACACACTACTGGGAGAAATGATGTGTCTACTTAATTATTGACACTTTTTGGTGCAGCAAAATTTTTATCATTTTTTTCTTTGCATGTAGTAGTCGTTTTTATATACTGTTTGGTAAAGAATGCTTTGGTAGAAATGATTGATACACACTACTGGGAGAAATGATGTGTCTACTTAATTATTGACACTTTTTGGTGCAACAAAATTTTTATCATTTTTTTCTTTGCATTTAGTAGTCATTTTTATATACTATTTGGTAAAGAATGTTTTGGTAGAAATGATTGATACACACTACTGGGAGAAATGTGTCCACTTAATTATTGACACTTTTTGGTGCAACAAAATTTTTATCATTTTTTTCTTTGCATTTAGTAGTCATTTTTATATACTATTTTGTACAGAATTTTTTGGTAGACGAAATTATGTCGATATTTTTGGTATCGAAAAACTTGGAACAAGCAAGGAAAGTGTGGAATTATAACACTTTAGGAAGTAGGTCTCATTCGAATGCAAATAATAGATAAAAATTGTTGTTTTTAAAAGAAATATATGATATAGATGTTGAAATTGTCGTTGCTTAAATGAATCTATTTATTTCGACGTATTCTACCTAGCAATGAATAATTAATGAAACCGAAGGGAACATGTTTTAAAAGAAACGTAACAAAAAATTGCGGAAAAATTAAGTCTAAATTAAAAATAACGATAAAAAGTAATTTTCACGCTCAAAGGAAACGCCAAATATAGTCCAAATATAATTCCAACAAATTTTTAGAAATTGCAAATTTCTTTTATATTGGATTCACAGCAATATTTGAGATAAATTGGCTGGAGCATTTTATGTGCAGTCAGTCTTCTTGTGAAAAATTGGAAAATATGGAAAATTCTGGACTCACCGTGCTCTTCCCAATGCTTACCTGCAACAAAATAAAGTAGATCGTTGAAAAAGACGATATTTAGGAAAACTACGAAATTATTTAAAAGAACGTAAAATTATTAAAATTATTAAACAAGAAATAATAATGGTAGTATTGTCATCTTTTCTCTGATAATAAATTTAAAATTTCTATTTAAATACAATCAACATTACAACGAAGAAATAATCATTTTAGTTTTCACAATTTATTTAATTTAGCACAGTTAGCAATTAAGTAATAAATCATTTTTACAACAGTGTTTATTAATTGCAATAAATAAACAGTTCAGTTACTATTTCTCCTGGTGAAAACTTCTGATATGACACGTTCAAATAAAGAAAAGTGAAAATTTCTGAAATTCCTTAAAGTTTTCATGTGAAATATGTTGGTCTGACTAAACACGTTTTTGTTCTACTGCATAACTCTTACGGCGCTTTCTATTCGACAGATATTACAGATTCTCCTTTGCATATTGACAGAATTCTGAATATTTTTAGCGACAATATTTCCTACATATTATATTCCCGACTAGAAATTTCAATTAGGCAGACATTAGGTTCGCATTAGGCTAGCCTAATTTGCCTGTTAGGCCTCAATGAAGCAGCTCCGTCAGGCCCGCATGCGGTACGTAACGCCGGAATATTACCGGCAAAAAACCATTTCTCTAAGCCTTATAAAAATAGCGGTGCAAAGTCAAAATTTTTTTGACAGCGATCGGCAACCGAGAAGTCACGCGTATGCTTGTTCACGATAGCGCGCGGGTGAATCTCTGTTCGCCCGTCCCTGAGCGCGGGCTCTACGCGCGCTCTGATTGGCCAGTGTTTTTCGTTAATAATTCAAAAACGAAGCTTCAAACAACATTTTGGTAAAGGAAAAAGTTGTTCAGAGTCACCCCACCAACCCCCCATTTCCGGGTGTTACACTCTTTACAGGACACCCTGTATATGATTAAAAAATGAAACACCACACTTGTTCCGTCGCGCAGGTACGGAACGCATGGGGTCTTCGTTGACCGGGTTTATGGCACGCTCGCACCAGAAGGTTATTTTTGAGAACAAAGACGCTTCGTAGCTCCGCGAAAAAATAAGTAATTTCTTACAGAACAATGCCTTTAGAATTTCGACTTTTCCGCGTTCTCGATAACCGAAGACGTGTCATAAACCAGGTATTACTGAAGGGTCAATCCACACGCGCGTATAACGGCACTCTCGGCCGAGGGTTGACCTGGCGGGAATTTCCGACGCGTCACCGAAGGACAGCAAAGATTCCACGCACCCGCAGGTAGGGCCCCACTCCTTCCAAGGAAAAGCGCGCTAAGGGCGCAATGGAAGGGTGGGTGACACTCAAGGGGGCACGTTGATTGGTAATTTGTGCGTACGTGAAAAACCAATCAGCGTGCCTTCTTGCACTTGGCGGGGGAGTCACGGCGGACTCCGGAAAATTTCGGGGATCGGACAGAAATTCGCAAGGATTCTCTCGAGCGAACACATATACCCTCCAGCCGTTCGAGGAGACACCCGTACATTTCGAGTCGCGATCGAACATTCGAGTTATTTAAAATAAGTCGTCAAACAGTCGTTTTGCTAACGTTCCGAGCAAGACAAATTTTCGAATTGGTTACCTAAGATTAAGTTGGCGGGTAACAGTCGTGAGCGCGAACATTTTGAATAATCAAAGGAGAACTCTGTGTATCTACTTGTATATTTGCTTGTCGTCTCTAGTTGTATCTGCTCTCAGGGTGGCTGTGTATGCTGTCTTATAACCTTGGTGTCTGTTTCTGATTCGTTTTTAATTTGTGTAGGAGGTGGTTCAAGTGTGTCGATTGGTCTCCTGTGTTTTCGGGGGTGATGGCGCTTCTTAGGCTACTCGAGGGCGAAGGTAAGTCTTAACTCAGGAAGAGACAAAAGAACGAAAACTAAAATCTGAAGGAGTTGAAAAAGAGTAAGTTCGCGTGGAAGAATAGAACAAGGTTCGGTAAGGACTTGTTGGCAGTGACGTACCCGCCACAATTTATTCAGTCGTCGAAATAGGTAAAAGTAAAATCGACAAATAAAACGACTCCCGTCAATAATGTGTTAAACGCGAAAATCGTTACGAGCGCACAACCGGAAGTCCTAACAGCCGGCGGAGAGATCGAAATTACCAAGGTCACCCAGTGAACTGGAAAACTTCGAGCGAAAGGGAGAAACAGATGGAAACGAGGGCGTCGTTAAATGTGATAAAGCAATCCTTCGGTCAGTAATTCACTCAAGCCACGTCGTCGTCGTGATGCATGGCCGCAATTAGTTCCGCGCGACAAATAGAACTTTAGCGCGGAGATACCCGCGGATGCATGTGAACAATGCGTCGGTAATTCGGTCGGATCGACGTTCGCTCGTTCTTTTTCATTCTCGGGGATTTTGCTTGGATTATAGCGTGACGAGTTGGACGTGGACATACGTTATGTTTGCGGATTCTCGACATTGTTAGGAGATTCTAACGGGTTCTACGTGGTACCTCAGTTGAGGATTTGCGGAGTCGATTTATTAACCGTTTCTAACAACAAGTTTTACCGCTTCTGCGAAGAATTTGGCGTTTCGAATGGAAGTGTGTGTGTTAATTTATTAATTTCAGATTTTTGGTGGAATATGAAAGTAAATTTATATTTCAATGTGGTGGATCCCGCGGTGTTCGTGAAGCCTGATTATTTAGCAAATAATTCTTTATTTGCAACACAGTTTTTTATGTACCAAGAATACAATATAACTTAGTTCTTAAATGTTAAATATGTGCGAGTCCAATGTACTGAGGTTCAAAGTTCGTGTAATCGTTCGTACAAGAGTTCAGAGTTCTATTTCACCAGTTCGTCTGTCACTGTTCAGTCCTTTTATATGTTCTTATCCGTCACACTTCATATCCAAGAATGAAATATAAATCACAGAGCATTAAGTCTAATTTGGAAAATATATCGATTTTGAAAATTTCAAGTACTACATTCAAACTCAAACACAATATCTAAATGCGAAGCGACAGTACAATACGATCAGTGTAATCACAACGCTAAAAACTATTCACAAAACTTCTGAACTTCTTCCTCTAAGAAACCATCGGTAAACGTGGTTTGAAACATCTTGTCGTAAAACAAAAATACAAGACCATTCGGTTTATGTAAGAATCACATCACGTAGAATAATCCTCGTAACAAAATGCTTGTATTTATATTTACAGAATTCACAGAGCCATCCATTATTCGTAAGGACACGAACAAACACGAAGAAGCCTGCAATATTATTAATCAACTTCCTGCTTAACTATCCTGCAATAAAACCACCTCGCCTGAAATTATGCATCACTGAGGAATCTCCAACTACCTAAACCCCATCCTTTCTTCGCAAGTTCCGCCAAGCTTTCAGCCCTTTTCAACGGACGCTCCCTTAGCCAGTGTTTAAGATAGTCTAAATTCGAGCAACTCCTGGAAATAATCACAACCAGTATTCTTCTCGTTCAACGATCACCAGCCACCAGATCGCGAAGAATCATCAAACCGCTGTAAAACACAACCCTAGTGATCGCTAGAAAGAGGAATCCGAGAAATTTCAGTAGAAGCATCCAAAAGTCATGTGGAAAATGTATGGACACCTACCCACCACAAGAAATCAAAAAATTAAGTAAAAACATTGTCGCCGTCGCGTTCTCCTTTGATTATTCAAAATATTCGCGCTCACGACTGTTACTATTTCGTAGGAACAGCAGAGGCCTTGTTCTGTATTTTAAAATAAATCTTCACTTTGAGCTGTTGAGGCGCGAGCCAATGCGACGCGCTTAGTGGATGCCGGATATAACCGGCGATAGCCAGTGTGAAGCATTTCGTGGATGCCGGATATAACCGGCGCTAGTTGCGAAAGGGTTAAATCTTACAACGTTGACCCGTTGTTGCTCCCTTCTCCCTGTTCACATCCTACAGAAATATGAACACTCATTTTTATCAAAATTGGATTTATACCACTTTCAAAAACAGCGGCTCGAATGTTGTATAAAAGCTTTTCTTGAAAGTGACAGAAGTCCATTTGTAGCTAGGAAAACCTTGCTCTTCTTTATAAATATTAATAATTATTATCGCATGATAAAATTTTAGAAATATTAGACGAAAATATTTTTTAATCAATTCAAACGCAAACCTTTAAATATCTGAAGAGAAGAATAAATGAATATGTTAAGGATATGTTAAGTAACTGATGGTAACGTGGAGAGAAAATGTAAAAGACTGCTGAGGAAGCATGAAGAATTTGAGCTAATTATTACTGACCTAATTAGAATGCAATTCAGAGATTACCTAATGAGGTGATTAACATGATCGACTGATAAGGGAAGTTCTGTAACTGAAATATTGAAAAAAATATGAAATTTTCTAGAAATGTAATCCAATTATCGCCAATAATTAAACCATTTTCTGTTTCGGCAATGAAACGGTTCTAGGGGTGAAAACATCCCCTCGGAAAAATTGTCGATGGTGACAAAGAAGGAAAACATTATTTCTTTCAAAATTTACCATTTTCTCTTTTCGTCCGTTGAAAGATAGGCAAAAATAAAAAGGAAATTATACAATTCTATTAAAAAGATCTACAAAACACATGCTGCACTCAATCCGTAATTCCCTCTAAACCTTAAGCTTGCCGCTACGCGTTCAGGTGAAGAAAGGGTTAAATTTGAAGATGTCAAGTGGGAGTGAAGTCTTACAAAATCGTACTTTTAAAGAGTGTTACTGAAAGGGATCTCCCATCTCTTCCAAAAACAATAAGATCGAGAGCTGAAAAA
>NW_017100447.1:0-10487 GCF_001263275.1 Habropoda laboriosa | reverse complement strand
TTAATCCTGATAAAACAGGAAAATCTTTGTCGTGCAAACTGAAAGGATCTCGTAGAATGCGAGTAGGTGATTATCGTGCGATTTATGAAATAGATAATCTAAGATGATGAGATAGTAGTAAGCTAAAGGTATTCGAATGAAAAAACAACTGTATTAGTTCACTAACGACAGAAATAACGAAGTATTTGTATGTGATCTTTCACGTGTGCAACGAAGAAAAAGAAGAGAAGAGAATCCAAAGGAGGGCATGATGAGCTGGTTGACTGGAAGATTTGGCAATTTGGACGCCAGTTGATGGCACATTCGCCGGCTTAAGTAGTCTTCGTGTTTATCAGCGAGCTTCATTGGACACGACCGAACTCGTAAGCACCCTTCACCCCTCCCCGTGGATACGAGTTTGATAACGGAGAATTAAGTCGGCAGATTAGCAGTTCAACTTAACAAATTTGCCGCTTCGTAGGTACTAGGCTGCTTAACTTTCAGCTTAATTCAATTACTGACGCCAGCCGCGTTAAAAGACGAGCCCTTTAAATGGTCCCATTGGAGACGAAAAATCGCCCCGAGAATGCTTCCTTCCAGGATAAAAAGAAGAAGGGACTTTTAACGGGGAAGCAGGTTAAGGGTAATAGCGATTGTTAAGTTCGAACGTAAAGTGTGTGTTAAAAACAGCGATTCGTGCAGTTTTACGCGAAAGATTAGAAATAATTGAATAATTTGAGAACATCGTTAAAAGATACTTTTTCCTCTTCAACTTTCAATTTCTCTTACGAAGTCACGAAAGTAGTGTGAATATACGTAAAATGGGATGAAATTTTCAGTCATGAAATTCTTATCTTTTTATTCTTCTATAAATTTGATTAAATGTCACGTTAAATATTGAATTTTATTATACATCTTTCGATTAGTTTTCAAAATTTTTTGTATACGTCACCTAGTATACCAATCCTTCTAATTTCTCAAAAAAACTCAAGTCGTTAAGTTTAATTTTAAAAGAGTTATACTGTTCTAAAGAGTGTCCGAATGTTAGTGAGAGTCACTGTATATAAACGCTGTGATAAATGAAGATTGAATAACGATCGTCTCTTGTCAGTTTTGCAAAGTAAACATTGGCAATTATTATTCTAGGGTAATTCCGGGAGAGCCGGACCAAGCAGGTATTTCCTGCATTATCCGCCATATGTGGAACGCGTCAGTATTCTTTTGTTTTACATTTGTTTTACGGAAAGCGATCGAGCGTGGCTCTCGGTGTTTTTTGTTCCATATCTGACGGATAATGTAGGAAATACTTGCCTGGTCCGTTTCTCTCGCCGGTCCATTTCTCCCGAAATTACCCTACCGTAATTACAAATAAAGCAACTTTTGCAAACCTCGTGTAAATAATAAGTTTCTAAAGGCCCGATGTTTTTTTCATTCAAACTATAGTAAATATTTCTCACAGAGGAAAATACGACGTGTATGAAGCAGACAAGCACTTATATGGTGTACATAAATAAAGTGCCAGGAAGTGTAGGATCGACAGACAAAAAAATCAATACACCGTGACGACGTAATGGTCAGCTTTAACGACACAGTAACCCTGGCCTCTGATTCATCAATGCCGTCAAATGTAACAGTGTTTTGACTATCAGCAGAATGAGCATAACAATTAAGCTGAAACAAACAAGTAAGCCACAGTGTATCTTCATTTTTTTTTGCCTGTAGAAGCTTGTATTTTACATTTGTTCTAACAATAGCGATAATCTTTAGGAATAAATCGAATTTAATAGAATTTACTTTGAAATTTGTTCTTACTATTCGTTGGCAAAAATTAAGTGGCGTTTGTAAAATTTTTATAATTTGAAGACAGGGAATTGAATAATTAATGTAATATTTGAATAAATTTACAGGAGAATAAGAAAATATAATTTTACGACTGAGAATTTTATTAATAGAAGAGAAATTGTTACCAAACTTATTCTCAGAGTTTGTACAAATTTGGTAAAATAATATTGGTTACTAATTATTCTTTAATTTTCATTTGAAAAAATTTAAACTAATTTTTAACAATGACTTAAATTTAAATAACTCGATAACTGAAAATTTTATTCATAAAAAGGAGGATAGTGAAATTACCACTTTCTTTATTTCACGAAAATTCACGCATTTAACAGCACAGCTTATCAAAGTTCATAGAAAAAGCGTAAATTTTAATTTTTCAATTTGTAAAAATGTACAACGAATACTTGGATGATTACAAATAGTTAATTTCAATTATTACTATCCCATCTAACTAAATTTCCATACGCACATCAAAATCACATTATCACATTGCACAACTTATCACCGTAAACGCACGACTGGAATAGAATCAAAAGATGTCACATAAACGCTATCTATGAACCCTCAAAACACATGCTCCCAAAGGAACCGAAGCATAACCAAATCAGCAATACCCATATAATCCTCGAACGAACGAGCACAGGTAGAACGAAAGCGATCCACTTTGGCAAACAGATACCTTACATGACGAATTTTCACTAGCATCCTAGACACGCGCTTCAATCCCCGACCTGAGATTCAGCAAGAAAACTCTTGCGCAACAAGCTGAACCAACACTCGTTTCACGAGAGAACAACTTGACCAGCGTAAAACGAAAGGTGAAATGAAAGAAATAAGAAGAGACGGAGTGATCGGTGGTGGACACATTTGGCTCAGTGCCACGTTTCACAAAGTGAATCAGCCTAATCGTTCCTCACCTAACATGCCATAGCCACTGTTGAACGGTTGCACCACGCTTCAGTCACATTCAGCCGCTCGTAACCGCGCAAAGCACTTCTAGCTAAAATGAATCGATTACAACGTGGACATTGGATGGTCGGTGGATTAGTTTGGAAGGAATTGTTGAGTGTGTTGATGGTGCTTTCGATGGTTGTGAGTGGTTTAGAGGGGACCTCGACAACAAAAGTGGTGACGAAGTTTGGCCCAGTTATTGGAATGTGGAGCAGGAGTACCAGGGAAAGACTGATCGCACAATATTTGGGGATCCCATATGCCGAGCCTCCTGTTGGTGATCTGAGATTCAGGGTGAGTAGAAGGGTTTTTCTATGTTTGGAAATTGGACGAGGGTGAGGGTTGAAGGATTATGAAAATGAAAATTTCATGAAGTTGAAAACTGGAGGATATGAGAATGGAAATTTAATGAAGTTGAAAACTGGAGGACATGAGAATGGAAATTTCATGAGGTTGAAAACGGAAGAGTTTGTAAAATTGGAAATTGGATAAGGTCGAAAATTAAAATGATTAATAAAATTGGGAATTGTGTGAGGTTGAAAATTGAAGGATTAATGAGACTGGAAATTGAAGGATTAATGTAACTGAGAGTTGGGCCTAAAGTTGGAAAGTTGTAGTAGACATTGACAATTGACATCGAAATTCGACAAAAGAAATTGTGTATTTATTAATTGTTTATTTATTTGGAAAAATCTATCGTTAGTTCAAGGAACAGGATTTGAACATTGCTGTATTTTTTTGCATTGTTCATTGTACATTCTTAATTAAATTCGCAATGGATACTTCTGCAATTTTTATGAGATTAGAACAGAGATTTGTTAATTGGAAATTTGTAATGCTTAAGAACTAGAGTGGAATTTGTAATATTTTTAGTAACTTCAGAGAGTTAAAGATTGTCCTTGAGAATCACATATAAAAAAGTTCAAATATTTATGCTTAGACAATATTATTCACCTCATTAAGTAAACTTGCAGTTATATTTAAATTTATTCACCAGAATTATTTATGCATTCTTGAAACAAGCTATTACTATAAGTTTATATAGAATTCCTAGATTAAATTATAATCATTTAAAATATCATCAATTGATTAAATAAAATCAATATTAATATTCTACAGACCAGTTTTATTCAATCTACAAGAAGTACCCCACTTTCGTCACAATTTTTCTCTAAATCAATATTTTAAAATTGAATTGCCTTATACGTTCTGTTGAGTTTCATTTAAATATTAACACAAAAATATCGCAGAATACCAATTTATAATTTAGGCCAGAGATAAGTAATCTGCAACTAACTGAATTTATTCATAAAGTGACAATTTTATGCATTTACGACCTTTTCGATAAGATTGTATGGTTTCAGTAGAAACAATATAATAATGACAATAGTTACGACTCCTAGATACACTTTCAGAAAATAAAAAAAAATAAAAATATATCCATTGTTGAGAATGAAAAATTGCACTTTATAAAATTAGTTTTAAATTAATAAATTACATGCTTTTATCCCTTCCACTGTCGCAGAATTTTCTACGTAACTCGCGGGGCAGACGGTGGACGTTCAATCAGGAACGCAAAATCATTTGTTTCGAGATTCCAAATTAAAAAAAAAATTTTAAATTAAGATTCATTATTTTAAAAATTAAGGTGGAAGTACGCAAAGAACAGGAGTCAAGGCTTAAATTAAGATGAAAGTGTACCAAAAAGGTCCAACAGTACAGGAGAAGATCTAAATATGGTTAGCCAGCAAATTTTCAAAGCGCCTATAAGCAACGAAAGCACTATAATGGTTAAATTTGGATTAACGGGCTGTCAATCTTTCCTGCAGCAAAAAAGAGGTGGCTCATCAATGATTTAGACGGTTTGCTTGAAATAAAGCACTGCTCGTGTTAACCCTACTGCGTTCTTCGTTTTGACTGTACACTTAATACTTTTGGGTCACAAAGGACCTAGGATCTTATGTGCAATAATTTTTCTTTCCAACGCGACATATGAACCTAGACAATAAACGTTTAAAATAATGTTATGGAACGTAAACATGATAACAGCAAAAATGACTAAAAATATAAAAAGGCGGTGGGTCAAAAAAGACCCGAAGACAGCTCTAGGGTTAATACTCCTTTATGTTTTATGATACTCCATTGACAGAGTCCACAGCCCTGGAAGCGTACGTGGAATGAGACCTACTCGGCAACGGAATATGGCAACATGTGCATTCAGCTAGGGAAAGGAGGGCAAATTCATGGAAACGAAGATTGTCTCTATCTGAATATTTACGTACCCATAGTAAGTACAATATACTGTATTCTATTTATTTGTTATTTCGGTAGTTATTTAACTCCTACGTCAATAATCGGGTACCGTTTTGCACATTTTCTCACTTAAAATATTTCATCTTCCTTCTTATTTGTTATTTGGTGTTTGCTTCAAGTTTAGAATTTCTGTTCTTAGATGACTACTAAAATTGTACGATAAAGTAGACGACAATTGTGGTTATTAACGTAAGGATTAAAGTATTCGTCGAATTATCTTCTATGATTTATGGAGATGAATGTTAGGTAGCAATTGAATGTTTACAAGGATTTAATTCTAAGTCAGACTCGTGTCACATATTATGGTTAAGGTGCGACAAAAGCAGCCGTACTTAGCAAGAAAGATTCATCTTTGTTGCAGCTATAGTTTTAACTTGTAAATCTGAGAATTGTCAAATGTGAATAATGTGCAATATTTTAGCTTCTGTTACCTGACGTAGTATTAAAACAGTGTACAGCTAACGCTTGTATGCTGAGCTACTAAATGAATCGTAAAGCAGGGGTTGTGTACGATCCATTCAGAAGTCAAAGTGACTATCTCCAACAAATTAAATATTTGTTTTATTTATGACGAGTTAAGCACCAAGCATGTGATTTGATACTAAAATTGGAAGAATTTGAAAATGTGGAGTTAACCGTTTTGCCTTCTGAGTGGCTCGTATATGAAGAAATGTTTAACGCAGTATTAGAGAAGCGATATGGAACGCCGGTGAGTTAAAAAGAAATAAGTATTCTTTCGAAGAGGAAAAAAAAGTGACAGAGAAACCACAGCTAATAACTGTGAAAATTGAGAGGAAAAGGAGAAATTCTTGAATGAATAGTTGATCTCGATAAAGTAGGAGAAATACTAAAACTTGATTGCTGCTGAATTTGAAAGCTGCGATCGCATTCGGAATCGTCGCTGGATATATTGCTTTCGAGATGGTGCACGCGTAAAACGCAGAATTCACACGGAACTCTAAACAAGTATAGAACGAGTAGAAATGTTCGTTGAAATGCGAGCTCGATTGGATCACATGGTCCACTCGCGATTTAATTAAATCTAAACGATTCAAGGTGAAGTATTTTTATAGTTTCATTTGAAATAGCACTCTCTAAAAGAGCAATAGTTTTTTCCACTTTTTTTAATGACAGGGAAAATCAAATGTCTAGAGGCTGTAGTGAGAGAGTCTGAAATTGCACTTGTTTAATGACAAGTATAATCCTTTTCATTATGCAGGATGGTTCATAAGTCGCTTTAGTATTTAAAAATTGAATACCTTTTTCTATTATATATTCTGAAATTTCTGTTTCAAATTTTGGAAATTTATTATGGAAAAGTCCACTATAATAACAATCTTAGGCTAATTAAAGACTGGACATAAAAAAGCTTGTAAGTGTCACTAGTAAACGAAAATTTTATTTCTTAAGAAAATATATTAACATTTACTTTTTACACGTACCTTGCTACTTTATTTTTATTTTAATATTTTCAAATATTAGTCCAGTCTTCAATTTTTTAGCCTATGAGACAGGTAATTGTCTCAATGTTTCACGCAATGATGTATTAATGTTTTCATTATTAGAAATGAACTTTTCTCGAATCTTTCCTTTCACTATTAACCACATGAAAGGAACTGTAAATAGTTTTTAATGTTATGATAATCACCATTTTTATATATTCATACTAAAAGATTAACGAAGTATTATTTTACATAGAAATTTCGTTTTTACATTATGATATTTAGTTTTTCACTTTTCACTGATATTCACTTTTAAACTATATTCCAATGTGTCACGGTACTTAGATTAACATTGCATAATAAGATCGTTTCGCATTTAGCAAGATAAGACTGTCCTTTACCTAGAAATATTATAGTGTGTAAATTTTTGTAAATTAAGCCACCTATGAATTATTTTTGGTCTTTCGCTTCAAACTGTCTAAAATATACTTCGCTGATGTCGAGAATAGCACAAATCATTCAGACAGTCCGAAATAAAATGCTTACTGAGAAGTAAAAATATAGTCTTGGATGATCACTCTCTTTTTTCATTTTTCATGTCACGTCATCCTGTCATCAACTTTCTAATTTTCCACTGTACCTGGGCTTAACCCTTTCTTGGCGAAATTAAATAAATCACAATAAAAAGATGTATTGCATCGGATGTTTCTTTATTTTTCAACGAGGAACTCGATAAAAATAACGACTTTTAGAAAAATCTGCAAAATGTTTGAGGAAATTTTTGCACAATTTTCTTGTCTCAAGAACTCTTGTTTTTTAAGAGTTTTTATTTTATTTTTTCCTTAGCTATCCACAGAATGTCAACTGTAATATTTGGCTACTTCAAGGACACCCGGTGTGTTACACATTTCGAAGTTGCGTTTGTTTATTGTTGCTGTTAACTAGGATTATCGACTTGTTACTGTACATACAGTGACGTTGTTAATGGAAATGTTTGTAGATTTCAGAGAAACGAGAGGAGAACAGAGAACTTCCGGTGATGGTATTTATACACGGCGGAGGATACGCCATTGGATCCGGCAGCGTGTTTCCGCCAAACTACTTGATGGAACAAAATGTAATCCTAGTCACGCCCAACTATCGTTTGAATATTCTGGGTAATGATAATTTCATAATTGAACCACCGAAATTTACAGGGTCATTCGCTTGTAGCGAACAAACAAGTGCCTTTTTAATTTCGTTTGAACGTGTCAATACCCCAAAAGGTAAAAGTTTCTTCTTGTAATTACTGGTCACTTTGTATAAAATTACCTTTCGTAGTTTCCACTTCTGAAACATTGTTTTCAACGTTTAATTTCTCGTCATTAGTTCATATTTCCTCGTAATAACACTTTTACAGCGAATTCTTCCTATCGTTATCGAACACCCTGTATAAATAAGTACCATTCACAAGTCCCACTTTTAAAACCCAGTTTCTAACGATTAAATCCTCGTCATTGACCTAGGTTTCCTCAGCACTAGCAGCAAAGCGAGTCCAGGTAACTATGGCCTAAAAGACATTCGAATGGCGTTACAATGGATACAGGAGAACATTGCATCGTTTCATGGTGATCCAAATTCCGTGACGCTATGGGGCCACAGTTCTGGTAGTATCACGGTGCACCTGTTGGCCTTGAGCAGCAAAACGGACGGACTATTCCACAGGTACATTCTGCAGAGCGGGATTGCTCTGTGCTCATGGGCTCTGAATACACCACGTTGGGCGAGACTCGCGGGATTTCATGTAGCAAGGACACTCGGTTGTCTTCCTGAGAAAGAAAAAGGGGAAGAAGAGGAGGATGAAACAACGAGTGAAGGTCATTTCGAGGGAAACTCGACGACAGTGAAACCTGAAGAGACGACTGAAAAAGAGGAGAACTATCTCGACGAGGAAGAAGAGTATGGTGAAGAGCAGGAAGAAGAGATGATGTCGTGTTTGAGAAACATTGAGGCCAACAAGATCGTCCCTGTACTTTTGGATTTGGTAAGAAATCATTTTGAGTATTTTTAGTGGTTTTATTAATTGTGCAGGAACCAACGACGAAAAACTATTGAGGGACCTAACGGGAATCGAACCCGGGACCTTTGGCTTACCAAAGCCGAGGCTTTGCGCGGTACGCCAACCACTCCGTTAGCTATTCCCCCGTGTCGGTTTCCTATTTTTGGGAATGAAGGCCCCGATTCTACAATTGTTTCTTCACTTGTTCAAGTTTCGTAATTTAAAAAAATGCCAGGCTTATTTTTAAAGTAAACGAGAATATTACAAAAAAATTGTTTTACAGCTCTGTGAATGGGAAATAAGAATTCGTAGGAAATAATAAAGGGTTAAGGGAGTATTGAGTTAGGATAATGAGATTCAATTTGTTGTAACTTGTTAGGTTACAGGACTTTATTTTTATCCTAATCTAAACTATTCAATTTGAAGTTTTCACGAGGAATAGTTAACATTAGGATAATATTAAATAGTAACGAAACAGTATTAAATTTGATTTTAAACAGTGCATTTTTGTATAACATTAAATAATAGCGAATTAACAGTTAATTTCATGTATCTATTACACAGTACATGTGGAGGAACAATCCCTGCTGCTTGTTTGGACCCACCATCGAAGAGGATTCAGAAGACGCCATCGTAACGATGCCCCCTTTGGTAACGATCAAAAATCGCCTCTACAAGGACATACCATTTATCATGGGAGTCGTTCAAGACGAAGGACTAATCAAAACAGACGGTAAATTAAACAAAAATTAACAATTACTAATGCAAAAAATTCTAACACCACCATATTACAATTACGAGTAATTTATTAAAACAAGTATCTAGCCATTCCATATATACTTCCAATTTCAGAAAATTAAAAGACCATATATTCACACGAGATGGTCGATAAATTAAATCAACGATTTATTTAACATTTACGTTGTTAATTTTTACATATCGAATCTTAATAAATAATTGAATCTTAAACTTCGAATAATAAAAAAAAAAACTATAGAATCTTCCATTTTCATTGAAGCTTTCTTACTTTTCAAACAGAAAAATCAAGTTACACTCACCTGAGGATCGTGCAAACCACGATTCAAAGTCTGATAATTTACGAAATATTATTTCAAAATTGTTTTCTCTTCAAATACAACGATTATTCTCACGAGATACGATTCTAACCTTGAATGAAATTATTTAAGAAGTTCATCGTTTTTATTCGCAGTTATCCTGGTGCACGAGTCCATGCAAGACGAGCTGGTCGACAACTTCGATAGGTACTTGCCCCTCTTAACGAATTATTATCAACTAATTTCGAACACGAGCAAGTTTGTGACCGCAATTGAAGATTTCTATTTCGGTGGGAACGTTTCTCGATCGACGCTGGTGCAAAATATCACAGAGGTGCGTCTTCTTCTTTATGTATAGACGGCATTTAAAAAATCAGAAGAAAAATTTCCTGACTTGCAGTGAAATGTAATGGGGAGAAGTTGAGAATGAAAAATTAGGAATGTTTATCCTATTCGAACGAAAATTTCAAATACAGTTTTTCTTTTCTCTTTTGAAGAAAAGTTCTTAGAGTCTGAGTTTAATAATTAATCACGATGGAATGGGAAGTAGTAGAAAAGATTTGATGTTAGACGTCTATATAAAGATCCCTTTAACGGATTTTGCAAACTTTATTCCTGAGTTTTTAAATTTTACAGGTGCTTACCGATGCTGCATTTTTCTATGCAGCGCAACAAATGTTGAATTATCAATCGGAAGTGATGAATTCCAACAGTTATTTTTATTTGTTCTCGTATCAGGGTACTTTTAGCAACACTTTCGGCACCGGATCTCCGGTTCACTACGGTGAGCACAGAAATCATTTTAACACGAGTTCATATGAGCCCCTCATTTGCCACATCGGTTATCTCCGCAACACAAAAAGTAGAGAA
>NW_017100446.1:5487-12826 GCF_001263275.1 Habropoda laboriosa | reverse complement strand
ATAAATTTTCGGTTTCTGCGAATCGTTCCAGTAATGTAAGTGCCCAGATCATACAAAGCCTTCGCCAGAGGTACTGATGTGAAGAAGTTGTCGACAAAAATGTGGTAACCTTTTGAGAAATAATTTCCCATTGTCAATAATTTCATGACAACTGTATGCGTCAAGCCATTTTCTTGGATTTCGAATCTGTCTGCAGCACTTTGTGCTCCTCGGTATATGTAAAAAGCCAAACAATAGTTTGAAACAGAGTCGCATAACATCCACAGTTTTATTCCCCACCGATGATGGTGTTTATTAGGAAGGTACTGCAACAGTTGTGTGTGGTTTTTGGTTCCCACTAAGCTCTCGTCAATGCTCATCTGCTCGTGGGGAGTATAGATCTGTCTGAATACTGTGTTGGCATGGTCAATGAGGGGCTGGATTTTAGCACATGGGTCGTATCCAGGTTGTCCGGGTCGAGGAAGATCCTTTGTATCGGCCAGATGAAGAAATTTCAGAATCAACTGGTAGCGGTTTTTTAAAAACATTCGGTGGAACCACGGATCATACTGCGAGTTATTAGTAGACCAATACGACGAAATGGTTGGCCGTTTTTGTAGACCCATATTTATTACGCAGGCGATGAATCCTTTGAGTTCAGATATCGTAATATTCTTCCACTTTCGTGCACGGGAATTCGGGTGCAGATTTCTCCGTAAAAAAAAATTATCTGCATAGGCGTTCGTTTCATTTACTATTGTCTCCAGCAGAATATTGGTAAAAAATAAATAAAAATAGGCAATGGGCGCTGCAGCATGAGGAAGTGTGTGGTTTGGACCTGGTATTTCATTAAATTTGTAGTGGGCTTCTGGTGGATTATCAGTATCCTGGAACACTTCATCCCAACCTTCTATTGCTGTACCCGAATTTTCTCCAAATTCACTTTCGGATGACAATATTCTTCGTCTTCTTGATGAAGTAAGTCCAACAGGGTGGATGAGCGAGTCATCACTATTCGATGATGCATTGCCGTTGTCAAAATATGATGGCACCAAACTTTCTGCACTATCTTTTTGAACTTGCTCTGCCATTATTGACCTAGGTATTATTTCAAAATAATATATGAACTGACTAAAACCAAATATTGGAATAGAAGAAATCAGGAAAACGCTTCGACTTTCACTAACTGACGCCAGAGAAAGACTGAAGAAAAACCAAATGAACCGAAGCATGGTGTGGTCTATACTATTGGCATCAGAAATAAGGACTAAGTGTAAGCGAATGCCACTTGACACTCAGAGAAATAATGATCTGAACATAAACAAGCGAGGCCCTTCAAACGAGGCTGAGAAAAAGTCCCTCAGCACGTAAGCCCGCCACAACGCATCGGCCCGCTGGCACTAAAAGGGTTAACACATCTTGCGCGGGTGCTTTGCCGCCAAACTCTCACCGGCTAGCGGGCGATTTTTTACAATTCGTACGCAAAATTACTTCTGCACAAAATAGCTGTAGTTTTTGAACTTTAGGTTTTTTTTAAATAAAACTTTTAGTTTCTCTTTAAAAATCAATTTCTTTATTCCCTTTAAAAAAATAAAAATACCTTGTCAAAAATCAAAAACTAAGAAAATCAAGAATTTAAAAATGTTTTAAAGTGTGATATCGTTCAAAGCACTTTCCTTTGTGCAAGGGTATATTACAAAATTTACACCTATACCGCGTTACACTGTGTATTTTCTTAACGGAGCACACACGACATTGTTGTGAAGTATTTTTCTTTTTTCCAGTTCCCACGATGGGTTCTAATGTATGTTTCCTCATGTCCATAGAAAGTCTCCCTGGAGGGTCGCCCTTTGCAGCTTTTCTTCTAATGCCGGATGTTGATGGTATTGGTTCTTCTGGGTCTTGATCAGCTTCTGGTGGAATTTCATCAGTAAGCCAATGGACAGCTATGAGTTTCAAAAAATTTTTGTATCTTATTTTCTTTTCCTTCATGGAATTATAAACAACAAATGAGCTCAATAATGCGCAATTTATAAGGTACATAGCAACTTTTTTTGTCCATTTGGTTGTTTGTCTTAGAATGGAGTAATATGATAGATATTGGTCAGCCCGATCAACGCCTTTCATATACTTATTATAGTCAATCAGCGCGTTAGGTTTCACTATTTTTTCCCTCGTGTTTCTATCAATATTATGACTTTCTTCCATTTTAGATGAATGTATTGTCGATATGAGAGACACTGTTTTCTTTGATTGCCATACTTGTACTAAAATGTCTCGTTTTCTTCTGAAGGCCATTTCTCCTCTTTTCAATGAAATGGTTTTGAGGCAATCCGGAAGTCCTCTGTTTTTTCGAATAGTGCCGCAAATTCTAATTTTATTTTGTAATAGCTTTTTAGTATTTTCCACGCTATTGTACAATAATAGTTATCCATGTAGATATGGTGCCACAAGTCTGTATAAGGTGATACAACCGTTTCAATTGTTTCTATCAATCGCTTTCCTTGAGCACAATATATTTCGAAATGACACATGTAGCCTGTAGTACTTTCGCACAGTATACGAACTAGAATTCCATATTTTACAATCTTCATTGCGTTGTAAACTCTGAAGAATAACCTCCCCCTCCAAGGTATTATCCCTTCATCCAAAGACAACTGCTGAATAGGCTTATAAACATTTATAAACTTGGGAACAAAGTAGTTCAGTAGTGGTCTGACTTTCGAAAGCCTGTCTGATCCATCGATTAACTCTTCATTATTATTGAAGTGCCAGACCTTCCATAACATACGAAATCTGTCTCTTGTCATTGTTTTCGGAAAAATTGGCGTTTCTATACACGGATCCGTGCTCCAATAATCCTCTTTTCGGTCCTTACGCACGTGACCCATAAGAAGAATAAGCCCCAAAAATTTCTTCATGTCTCGTATCGTAATGTCTTTCCATTTGAGGGCTTTCTTGGAAGTTGTGAATTTATCAATATTTTGGTAATAATATCTATTTGACTCCTCTACAAGGAATGTAAAAAAATCATCGCCAATAAATAAAGCTACAGCATCCGCTACACTATCCGGAACGTTTTCTGTATTTATTCCTGAGGGACCTAAAAACTCTTCCAAGACTGGAGGTTTGTCTACTGACAACCATTCTTCTTGAGAATCAGAATTATCCGAATCCGGGCTTGAATCAGAACTGCTTGAAATTCTTCGTCGGATAATAGTTCTAGAACGATATATAATATCGTCGTCACTAGAATCATCTGTTATAGCTAATCCCACCGCTGTCACCAGTTTGTTATAGGTAATCCCACCGCTGTCACCAGTTTGTTATAAAACGGGTGTGTGCACGGCTTGTTCCACCGCTATCACCCGCTTTATTATAGGGGTTTACGACTCGCGTTCCGAACGGTCGTCGGCAGGCTGTCAGGTGTTCGCGGACTTCGACCGGTATCACCAGCCTTGCGACGTCGTTCGGGTTTTTGGTCCTGATATAAAGGCGCGTGTTTCCCGATTCGCGGTAGACGTGGGTGTAGATAGGAGGGCTCGGACGTGCCAACGTATGGTTAACGAAGGTAGCCGAAGGAGATGGTCCACTAGCGTATAGTTTACACCGTGTGCCACCGGATATGACGGTGTTTGGTGTAAGACAGGAGGGCTCGGACGTGCCAACGTATGGTTAACGAAGGTAGCCGAAGGAGGTGGTTTATTCGGGATTGGTTAACGACGCGTGACACCGGAGGATGTGTCGGGTGTAAGACAGGAGTGCTCGGACGTGCCAACGTATGGTTAACGAAGGTAGCCGAAGGAGATGGACCATTCGGCGTATGGTTAACGCCGCGTGCCACCGGACAGTGTGTCGTAGGTGAGATAGGAGGTCTCGGACGTGCCAACGTATGGTTAACGAAGGTAGCCGAAGGAGATGGACCACTAGCGTTTGGTTAACGCTATGTGCCACCGGATAAGAAGGTGTTTGGTATTCGCGAGTCGTGTCGTTGATATACCTCGAGCGGTAAAGGTATATCTGTCGTGGGGTTAGCTGGTACGTTACTATACTACTCAGGATGGGTTGATTGAATATGGACACGAGTAGTACTCTATATTCCTATATTCTATTATAAATTACAAAATTTTACGTTGGTCGATTCTTGACTCGGCAAGAATCTCCCTTCTCGACTTTACGCGGTGAGAGCGCGGAGGAGTCGTGTACAGTACTATTTTGGTTGACACTTACGCGTTGTGTTATTGCTCGAAGGGGACTGGAACCCGATCTTGCTCGTATCAAGTACTAACGGACAGAGTGACGTTATGTTCAAAATCTGACTTAGAGACTGCCCGCGATCGTCGAAAATCCTACCCTTTTATACCCCGAAAACTAAGATTTTTGGTGGTGGGGAACGTCAGATTTCCGTGGGAATTGAATGTAAGCTCATCCCTTTGCTTGGCGACTATCGGGGGGGTGCGTGTTAGACTAAACATTCGGCGCCGCACGCTTCGGGTAGAACGCGTACGTAACATCTCCCCCCTCAGAGGGAACATCGTTTATTATGATGCTTCCACAATGAGAGCCGAAACGTGTGGTGCCGTGTTTTACAATGGTTACGCAAAAATAATAAGAAATTATTATATATAAATAAAAGGTTATAGAAATACATGAAATTAAAACTAATTATATCTAGTGTAAGCTTTAAAAATAATTAAAATAAAAGAAAAATTAAAACTATGGGCTATGTATTAATATAATGGTTGGAATACTATAAACTGAAGAAGATAACGGGGTAAAATTAAAATCCTTAAATGATAAAGATAAAGAAAATGACAAATAATAAAGAAAAATAGACCTGGGGGGTTTAGGGGCGATGGAGTGTCCAGGTGGTCGCCTTATTCCAGGGGGTCGCTGGTGGTTGGTCGTGGTTGTGTGTTTCTGTAGCGCCTTGTGAGCTCCAGTCCTCGTGTAATCCTTTTTACACAATCAGGGCACTCGCTGGCAGGTCGCACGATCAGCATTGGGGTTTTGCAGTTGTCGCACGGTTCGGTGGAAGGTGTTCTGACTGGTCCGTGCGAGTCGTATCGTTCCAGCTCCTCCCTCGTTGTTCTAGCGCAGCTCATGCATAGGTCGCGGTCGTCGTTCGTCGCAAAGAAGGTTAGCCTCGTGCAGAATGTGAAGCTCAACACTCTTCGGACTTCTCTCTGGAGTTCATGGTCCACTGGTACTTTCGGTTTCGGTTCAGGTGTATGGTGTCGTCTTATTTTTTCCAAGAGGTCTCCCATGCACTCTTCGCAATCCCTTATCCTTCGGTTTCGGGTGACCGGGGCTTTGCAGGATGTGCATTTTTCCATCCGTGCTCTGCTGGATGGTTGGTGGCGTTGGAATTTTTCTCCCGTTGTTCGCGTTCCATTTGCACATTCCTCGCAAACGGCTTCATTTTCCTCGTTTGTGAAGTACACTGCCCATGTGCAGAATAGTGTCGCCAGGGCTATTTGTATCTCCTCCAAACGTTTCTCGTTCGTAGTCGTTGTTTTGCAATGGCCGTAACACATGTTTGGTTGTCGGTGGCGTTAGACACTGAATGATGTCTTTGCTCCTGGATGCTTGTTTTTTATAGCTAGTTGTGAGGTTCTCCCACTCCTCAGTCCGTTTAGGTCCTTTCCTTAGTTTTTCCCCTTCCTTCGCCCGGGGTCCACCCTCGTACGTTTTCGTCCGTTATCACTACTAGGTGGAGGACGTCTTCCCTGTCGTACTGTGGAGTGGGGGTTGCTCTCCTTTTGCGTGATGTTCCTGTCGCTTGGTCCTTTTGCTTAATTTTGCGCGTCTGGGTGTATCAAGCGTTTTGATGTGTACCATTGCGACTATTGAAGTTACCTCTTCGTGTATGAAGTTTGCCCTCCCGTCGTTCGGCAATCCAATGCCCCTTTTCACCCGTTTGCACCGAAATCGTTCGATGGCCCTCATTGGTATCAGTTTGCGTAGCTGCGTCTCTAGGCATGTCGGATACTGAGAGATCTGTAGTGATACTAGAAAAAAAGTGGTGTGGCGATCGTCGACTCTCAGGACGACGTTATTCCTTTCTGTTTTGTCTTCGATCCGAAATGGTCCTATGTATTGCGGGTCGAATTTATTAGTACGTGGTTCCTTTAAAATGTAAACGTATTGGCCTGTCTTGAATTCCTTGGGACGTGCATGTTTATCGTAGTAACGTTTGGAACGTTCCTTTGCTTTGATAGTGTTGTCTGCAGCGAGGTTGCGAATTTCCGTCATTTTTGAAATTAATTCTGCGAGGTATGACCCGTATGTTTCCAATTCTTCTCCGCTTGGAAATGATGTTGGTGTGCGTGCTGGTTTTCCGAATACCAGCTCGTGTGGTGTAAAATTAGTGGCTTCGTGAATAGAAGTATTGTATGAGAACATTGCGAAGGGGATCAACAGATCCCAGTCCTCGTAAGAATTCATGTAGTGTTTCAAGTATTCCGTGAGGACGATGTGACTTCTTTCCAATGATCCGTTTGTCTGTGGTCGGTAACCGGAGGTGGTAAATTGTTTGATTTTAAAAATTTCTGCTAAGTGTGTCATAATTTTTCCCAGAAAACTTGTTCCTTTGTCCGTTAGAATTGCTCGTGGTGTTCCGAAAACTGCAATGAAGTGCCTCGCGAAGGCATCTGCGATAGTAGTTGCTCGAATATTCGGTATTGCAACGGCTAAACAATATTTGGTTAAATTATCTTGCATTGTCAAAATGTATCGGTTTCCACTAGGTGTTTCGGGAAGTGGTCCAACGATGTCCAAGGCTATTTTATCGAAAGGCTCCAAAGATGTATCTGTAATTAACATTGGTTGACGTGTTTTTGCCCTAACAAGTTTTTGTTCTTGGCAACTTTTGCATTTTCTAATAAATTCTTGTATGTCGTTTTTCATTCCTGGCCAAGTGTAACGGGATTTTAATCTTCTGTATGTTTTGGTTACTCCTTTGTGTCCTCCAACAAGGCTATCGTGTGCTTCCCTAATGAGTTGCATATGGTTCTCGGCGGGTGGTGTTGTCGGTAGCTGTCGGTAGAACGCGTACGTAACACATCATCGATAACCTCGTTATCGCAATTCGATAAACTATCTGCACACAATTCTTCATCTTCACATTCTATTTTATCGTTGTCCATCCTTAGGAATTTAGTGTAAAAAAAAGTCAAATTAGGCTTGGAACACACGAGCGCTAAATAGATGCTCCTAGCGATGAAGTACAATTATGTGGACACACTTGTAGCGATACAATAATTGTAAGCGAATTCCATGACCTCGCTGTCGTCATTCAAAGCGTGTGCCATGAGCTGTGGAGTCGGATCACTCCAAAACGCTATTTATCAGCCCAGAG
>NW_017100446.1:0-5456 GCF_001263275.1 Habropoda laboriosa | reverse complement strand
TGATTCGCGGACGGTAGAATTCGCAATAGGTATTTAAAGGGTCCACCTAGACTTCGAGCAACTGACTCAAAGAGGCGTTCACAACATAAGGAACTATATAAGAAGCAAGAACTCAATAAAGTCTCTCTCCACAAAAAACTGCCCAACATTTTTCTCAAGGCATTTGGAGACCTGCTCCCCAAAATCTTTAACGCAAAAACAACCTCGCTAGATTGGAGACTTGTTCTCTAAGTCTTTAACGCCGAACAACACGTTAAATTGGACATCTGCTCCAAAATCTTTAACGTATTACGACCACCTAAATACTTGTGAACAACATACGAGTAGCGTGCACTTGGCGCAATTGTCGTCTGTATAGAGTGCGTCCGCCGCTCAATTTCCCAGATTTATGTCAATGCATAGCTGCAAGCTCCGGTGTCGAATGCTACGTGTAGCATTCACGTAGCATAACAGCGTCAGCAAAACGCATTCATAGGAATGCATTTTTGCAACGCACGTTTTAATGTTGAAATATACGGGCGTCGACCTAGTACTCATGTGTATCCGATCTTATTGTAAAAACATTACAAAAGCCCATCGATAACAATAATCCACCAATAATCCGTGCAAAACGACTTTAGTCGCTTCCCGCGCAAGATGTGTTAATATTTAACTGCACTGTATTTCAAAAATCTGTACCCAAAAGAAGACTATGCCGCATAAGTGAATCAGACACGATGTGTATCGTGATCGTGTACGGATTTCCATCGATTTCGATCGTGGTCGTAAACTCGCCTATCGTCTTATTCGAGACAGATCCTACACCATTAAAACAGACTTGGTTACATTGTAATCGCGGCGCGCCTAGCTTAGTATAGACGTCCGCTCGCATTAAAGTGACATCGCTCCCCGTATCGATAAGAGCGATCACTTCTGTTTTATTTATTTTCGCCGGTTTTGACCACTTCCCTTTCGCTGGCGCCTCGACGGAACAGCTGTTTGTCGTTGCAGCTGACGTTTTCTTGGGACACTTGGCTGCGATGTGCCCAAATTCTCGACACTGGAAACATTTTGCTCCTTTTTCTCTCATTGGGCACTCGGCTGCTGGATGTCCTCTCGCTCCGCAGTTATGGCACCTCTCGCTGTTTTGCTGCTGTCCGTCCACAGCTCGCGGTCTATGCCTCCCGAAGAACTCGTTGGTTCCCGCTGTCTTCCTCGAGACTGGATTTGCCTCGGCTCTTGTCTGTAACTCTACCTTCTCGAATGCGGCGAAGAGTGCTGCCTTCGTCTGGAACTTCTCTATGCGCGCTTGATTTCGCAAAATTACGTCTGAGATTCCCTGTTTGTTACCGTGATCTTATTTCTCGGTTGGAAGATATCACGATGGATGCTTCCCTATTGGTTGTTTAGTTTTAGGTTAAACTACGTTGTTCGGTTTTTTTTAATATGTACACTCCGTACACGCTCTGCTTCTCTCCGTACATGTTCTGCTTTCGGGCTTGCGAAAGCTACCTTTATACATCTTTTTGTAGCTGCTAATGCGGAAAAAGGGCCAATCAACGCCTTTCCTAGAAAAAGGCCTCTTTCGCGAACCCTTATTGGCAGGTAGATAGAAGCGATGCAAGTCAACGGTGGGGGTGATCGGTCGCGTGGTTCGTGTTGAGGACACGACATTAATAGGAAAAATGGCCATTCAATGCTCTCAGTTACTCTAAATTCTCGTAATTATAGGCACGATCGTGCGTAGCATTGAGAACACTCGAAAGGTGAATCGTGCGGTGAAAGGAGAAACAAGAGGCGGATTCGCGGGGACTGCCGAGTTTAATTCGAGACAGAATTACGCAGCAGAAGAAACGGAAATGAGGGAAATCCCAGGGTGGGGTAGGGGTTTCATAAGCAGCGGGGGAGGGTTCAGAACGAATTCTTTTCAACGAGACACCTTCGCTGTAATGCGCGGCATGTAATATGCTGTTGTGTGCAATATGCAACGCCGCCAACCAAATGGAGTTGGAAGGGCTTTCGCATTCGTAATTCAGCGGGATGAGATTCGAAATGGGGGATTCAAAGGCGAACGGGACGCGCGGGAAAGAAATGTCCGGACTAGCGAAAAGCGATTAACGCGCGAAAAGGAGGGATTTTTATGCTCGTTAACTTCAGGGACGTTGGTTAAATTATCCTTGCTATGTATGGTTACCATTACATATGTCGGAATGTATATTCTTCATTTTTATTTCGGTTTTTTTTTCCCTTAAATTCGCATGATCATTTCGACTTATAGACTGTAAATTTCATTCCGTTTGTAGTTGTATAGGGTTGCAACATTTTCTTAAGTCCAGGGTTGTTGGTTAAATTATCCTTGCTATGGTTGCCATTACTTATGTTGGAATGTGTATTCTCTATTTCATCAAAGTCACGTGATCATTTCGGTTTATCCACTGCAAATTTGCTTTTTTTTTTGTTTGTTAACTCAAGGATTATAGTTGCGATTAATAATGTCGTAATGTATCCCCTTTGTCTTTTATTTATTAATTTTTAATCTACACGATTATTGTTTGTTACCGTGATCTTATTTCTCGGTTGGAAGATATCACGATGGATGTTTCCCTATTGGTTGTTTAGTTTTAGGTTAAACTACGTTGTTCGGTTTTTTTTAATATGTACACTCCGTACACGCTCTGCTTCTCTCCGTACATGTTCTGCTTTCGGGCTTGCGAAAGCTACCTTTATACATCTTTTTGTAGCTGCTAATTTGGAAAAAGGGCCAATCAACGCCTTTCCTAGAAAAAGGCCTCTTTCGCGAACCCTTATTGGCAGGGAGATAGAAACGATGCAAGTCAACGGTGGGGGTGATCGGTCGCGTGGTTCGTGTTGAGGACACGATATTCCCTCAATGAGATGTTCAATCATATCCTCTTCGTCGACAGGTACACGATTTCCCAGTATTAACTTCTGATGGTAATAATCACTAAAGCGCTCGCCATGTTTCCAACGTCGTTGTTCGAACTCTCTTTTCCTCGCGACTTTATGGGGGAGGTGATGGAACATCGCTTTCATCTCTCGCATCAGTTCGTCCACTTTCATGGTGACGTACTCAGGTTTCGAATGGAACCACTTTATTGCTTTGTCTCTCAGTCGCGATCCTAAAAGTACAGTCGCCTCACAGTCCGTCAAATGATGCGCTCTTCTCAATAACTGAAAATGTCGCTCCCAATGCTCCTATGGCCCGTCGCCGTCGTAATGATTTAACAAATCGGCGATTGCCGTTACAGTTATTCGCGGTCGACGATTTTCCTTGGATGATGATGTATGTGGAACATCCACGCGCTGTCTCAGTTCGTTCTGTCGAAGTCACTGACAGATTTATTTATTCTAATCGTCTCATTACATCTATCTCTCGACGCGCTACTTCCAACTCTTTTCGCATTAACACGTTGAGCGCCACGTCAGCCATCGGTGGCTGACACTGGACTTTCCGTTCAGGCCGCGTCAGCCATCGGTGGCTGACACTGGACTTTCCGTTCAGGCCGCGTCAACCATCGGTGGTTGACAGCGTGTAACATGAGAACTATAAAATTTTACACTATTTTACGGAATTATAGAAACTTTATTTAAAATTTACTTAATTTGGTATCATTACAGGATTAATGGGATTCATTGTAACATGACAAACATAAAAATGGTTTTCCTTTACAAGTATTACAAAATGTTACAACACGCTTGGTCTTTCTCCTTGCCATCACTCTACCATCTTTTCTTACATTTTTGTCATAACACAATTTACAGTACTTTCGAACTTCAGAGACTTTTCCCGATTTTCTTTCGAGTTTGTGTTTTTTTCTGGATCTTCTTGCAATTCTGCTCGGTGGAATGTTTTCTGTGTCACAACTTGTAAGATGGACTGCTAATTGTTTCCGAAATTCGGTAATGTTAATTTTCTGCTTCGTAATATTTTTATATAGAAAGTAACTATTTACAACCGTAGTATTTAATAACAATTCGAAAGCTAGTTTTCTATACCATTTTAGGGACTTGCGTAATGGATTGTTGTAGGCGTTTATTTGGTCGGATAAGTCGACAGCTGACTTTTGTCTGTTGTAATCTACTATAATTTGTGGCTTGATCTGGCGTCCTGATCGGCATTCAACATTCACCATTTCTGACGAGTGCTTTGTCGATAGAACTAGGATGTCCTTCTTATCTTTCCACTTCAAAATGGTTATCCCGTGGTTATTTTCCTTTGCTATGATTTGTCCTCGTTTTAATTTTGTTGAAAGCACTTGGTGCGAATTTCCTCTTCGATTTGTACGTAACGTTCCCACTAAATGGGTGTTTTTACTAATTAATTTTTCGGCTAATTCTAAACTTGTATACCAGTTGTCCGTATACAGCGTATGTCCCTTATAAAACAAATCTTCGCAAAGAGACATTACAATATTAGTGGGCGTAGTTTTTTCTTTTTCTAAAGTTTTCCCTGTGTATACGCGGAAAGCATAGGTGTATCCCGATCCACAGCACAACTTAAAAATTTTAATTCCATATTTGTGGCGCTTTTGTTTTAAATATTGCCTAAATACAATGCGGCCACGAAATGGAATCAAGGACTCGTCAATACATATATCCTCGGTCGGATTATAATATTTTTTGTAATTGGTCTCCAAAATGTCTATAATTGGTTGTATTTTATATAAACGATTAGAACCATTATCTTTTTCGTTGTCTGCAAAATGTAGCATTCTTAGTAATAATTCAAATCGGTTTCTTGACATGACCGCTCTTGGGAACGTTTGCAAATAGGCAGGATCATTAGACCAATAATGGTGTATGGCCGGCAATTTTACTAATCCCATCCATAGGACGAGTCCAAAGAATCTCTTTATTTCAGACTTACTTGTTTCTGTCCACTTTGCCAAGCGCTGCGTGTATCCAGCTTCTATTTTTTGTGCTGCATATAAGTTGGTTTGTTCGGCAATTTCCTCCATGAGTTCATCCGGCACAAATAATTGATAGCTGGTTTGTACGGCTATGTCTGAACCTATAAGCTCCCTTATAAACCCCTAAGGATGTGTAAATGGCACAATTTTTGGCTGATTGCCCCTCGGGTCATGCCAATCTTCAACAATCTCCTCCTCCTCTTCGTCAGAGGATAAAAATACATCCAGTCTAAGCCGTTTTCTAGAAAAAATAATTTCACGGCTGCTGTCGCTTTCACACTCTCGGACTGACATTTTGACGCTGAGGGCTAAAGAAAATTTTTGTCTGCACGTAGCTAAGAACTGTAATGAACTGATTTGTCGCAAATGCAACACCGGCCACAAATCCATTTCAAAGAAATTTTATCTGAGCGGGCCAAGCGGTAAAGAACGCAAAACAGATTTGGTGCGTAATGTGTTCTTTCAAAGAAATCTTATCTGAGCGGCTAATCGGTAAAGAAAACAAAACAGACTTGGCGCGTAACGTGTTGAACCTATAGGTATCAA
>NW_017100445.1:0-602 GCF_001263275.1 Habropoda laboriosa | reverse complement strand
TGGTACCGATTACAAATTTCTGGTTTGTTTTCTCAATAGCTCAAACGGTTCCCGTGTTACTGTAAACGAAGCGAAAATACAAATATAACGTCAGCTAGGCGAAAGTATTTCTTCGCGACTTTCACGTAACATACTTCGGCGATACTCGTTCTGTAAATGGCGTACGATTCTGCTATGCATTCTGGACTCGGGCGTACAATTTTCGAACTACGATGATGGGGAAAATACAGATAACCAAATATTTCGACTGTAAAAGAATTCCTAAAACTAAATGTGACCAACGAAATATTACCATTACTTGATACCGAATACAAAGGTGTGCTTTGTTTTCTGAATAGCTCAAACGTTGCCCTGTTACTGTTAAACGAAGCGAATATACACATATAACGTCGCACATGGTTTTAGTATTTCTTCGTGACTTTCACATAACATACTGCAGCGATATTCGTCCTCTAATGGCGCACGGTTCTGCAATGCATTCTGGACGTGGCGTCGAATTTTCGAACTACGATGGTGGTTGAAAACACAGATAATTAAATATTTCGACATTAAATATAATCCCTTCAGCTAAATGTATCCAATGAAATCTTACCTTTTTTTGG
>NW_017100444.1:529648-560212 GCF_001263275.1 Habropoda laboriosa | reverse complement strand
CATCTATACTGTCACTTGTAGAATCCAAACTTACTGACTCTTGTAGAGAATTTACTGTAATCGTACATAGCTTTGTTCACGTAATACCGGTATTAAAATCGTACCGGTTTGAAGTCCCTGTATACAGTGGGTCTATATTAATCTAGAACGGTTAAATATTTTGTAAGAGGGCGAAGATATGGAATAATTATTCCTATGAAACTTTTTTTAATACACAGGAAGATTCTACATAGTGTACATAATTTTGCTGCATGTGCAGTAGTGGAGAAAATTTCAAGTTTAACTTCATTTTTGCAAATGGAATTCTTTTTATTTATCATATGGCAGTGTTTTTTGAGAGTTCAAAGATGTGCAATATGATGTACTTCCATCCCACAGAATGTTGCGAATTAGCGAAGCCCCAAGGACTGTGGTCAACGCGACTCTCAGCTCTTAGACTAACTAAACTCACCTTGACCTTGAAACAGACCACACTCTGATAGCAACATTCGGAAATTCAGGTATAATAGCTTAAGCGAAATTGGCTCAATCTAAATTTGTATAAGAAGTGGATAAGACGTGACAGGTCAGTAATGTGGCCTCCCAGATTACCAGATTTTTCCATATGTGGAACAATAACAATAAAAATACTGGGAAATGTTGGGAAAGAATTTTGAAATGGTATAATTTTGGATGATAGACATATCGCAGAAAAAGCGACTAGCTTTACGGCAGCGCACAACATGTATACTCGTGTCTTAGATTTCTAATATCAAGTAAATTGGTACGAGGATTCGAGTTATTTTCACTTTCAACACGACAATGCAAATTATCACTGCAGGAAAGGAGTGCAAGATTATTTGGAGGCCAAAGGAATTAAAACCATAAAATGGTCAGTCAATAGTTCACACCTAAGTCCCATAGAAAAATGGGCAATATGGAAAAAATTAATGCACATAAAAAAGGCGAAAGATAAAAACGATCTTCGCGAAGCAATTAAATCATCATGGGAAGAAATTTCACTAGTAGAATGCGAAAATCTCCTAAAATCTATGCCAACACGCATAAACGCGATTATACGTGCACGTGGAAACGTCACAAAATATTAGATAATATGAATATTCTGTAAATTATTGTTCATCTTTTCGCAAATTTATAATGTCGAATACTTCTTTCCAGAACTTCGGTCGGGCAAATACTTTTTTCCAAGCAACATTTTCTCAGTTCACTATTTTCTACTGGATATATCCCCCATTTGGGCCACGTATGGCAACTGTTAGGAATGCCCAATTTAGGCATGCATCATTCCTTCGGAATTAGGACCTAATGCGGTAACGAGCGGTAATCGTTTCCGAATTAGGCCCACATTCGTCTTCAGGCATGCCTAACTGAAATTCTAGTCGGGTAATAAATGAAAATCTTGATTATTTTTGTTGTACTTATTTCGTATCAGACCAATTTAACGTCCCCATGAGTTTTATACTTATACCGTAGTGCGATACATATAAAAAATTTTGTTGCTTCTAGTTAGTTTCGAACCATTGCGTTTGGTCGAAAACTTTTTGCCAGGGGTTGCATATGTAAGTACTTGGCACTGGTCTGTTTTAAAGAACGATTTAACTATTTAGTCGGAGAGTAGAGAGTCGCATTAATATCAGTCCTTGGGCATTCGGTAATTCAGGGCCATCTGTGTGATGGAAGTACATATAATCATGTTGCGCGTATTTGAACTCGTATCAAAAAACGCTACCATATGACAAATATAAAAAATTCCATTTGAAAAAATCAAATTAATCTTGAAATTTTCCCCGGCACTACAGAAAAACTATATAAGTACACTATGTAGTGTTCCCCTCTGTACCAAAAGAGTTTTGTGGGAACAATTTTCTCATATCTTTGGTCGCTTTCGAAATACTTAACGGTTCTCAGTTAATTCAGACACACTGTAGATTAGGTGCTTCGGAGGCATCATAGAATTCATTAGTTAATCAGGCGATTATCAGTGGGTTATCAATTTCTAACAATAATTAAGTTTTTACTTGCGTTTTAAATCTGTCGCTTTCTATTCCTGTTTCAGTTGGTGCTTACAGAAGTAACTAAATTAATATTTCTCGATTTTTAAATCATCTTCAATTATTGAAAACTGTCAACCTGTTTGAGAAATGCTCTGTGTTATTCCTTCATTGGCACGGTGTATGGAATGATCATAAGGGATGCTATTTTTGAGTTCAGAATTCTCCTTTATTGCTAGCATGCGTCAATGTAGATCTTGGCGAGGGACGATCGAATTGTTTTGTTGGAATTTTTAGAAATTCGTGCCTGTCGCTCTCAATAGCTTAGGGACATGCCATAAACCACGAGTTTCCGAAGGGTACATTTGTTTGTAACGGTCCACTGACCGAAGAATCAACCTCGAGGAAATTCCAGACGGTTGCCAAATTTCGTCCACTTTGCGTGACCGCCTCTCTCCTTTCCAGATGAAGGCGCGCTAAGGGCGCGCTGGAAGGGCGCTGGCGACAGTATCAGACACGCTGATTGGTAATTGGAATTTTCGACTATCGGCCGATCAGCGTGTATCTACTCAGAATTGTAACAAGGAAGGACTATCGCGAAAAATCTTAAGACTGACTTATGAAGGACAACCACCATAGAGCACATGTAAGATTGGTGGAACAAATACAGGGTGGTCCGTAAAATTCATGGTGCAAAATAAAATAAAAATAAAATGCATCTGTAAATCAATCGAGCACGCGTGCACCTGACTGATGACTGGCGTCACAGATTTCACTATACTACAGATCGCAACTGTGACTGGTTTTGTACACGATACATCGTATCGGATGTAGTGAGCTCGTAAAATCGGCCAAGAGTGTTCTCATAAGGAAATTGACAGAAATATAAGATAATAAGGATTCAGCCAGGGCAGTATAATGTATTCACCGCGCCTGCGCAGGCTCTATCGTCCTTCAAATTCTTATAATAGTACTTCGCTTACACCTGTATTCTACTTCAATTTTTATTGTTTTACCTACTGCTTTCTTCCAATCATTACCATTTCAATCGATCTGTGTTGGTTACATAGGTTTATGATATGCCAGGCACATAAAGAAACTTTAAATATTGGAAAAGCTAATTGGCATTTTTAATTTGTTCGATAATACACGAAATGCTGTTAGTTATCAGTGTCATCCTTTTATTGTACGGACCCTAAAGCAGTCCTGGTTACCGTTACATCAAACTGTACCGTCACTTGACGCTTTAATTTACGAGCTCTCTATATTTATTCCACTGACTATACAATATAGTTTTGAACAGTTCCCCAGCTTTCTGGGGTGGTCCTTCGAGTTTTTATCACATAGTCAATGTAATTCTTAGTCGGCACACTACATGCAAATCCAATCAAGGCTCGAAGTTATTTACAACAATCATGGGCAAAACACTTCTTATATTATTTGCATTAAATTTAATTCATACTAAATGAACTGAAATTATACATTTGCCCCCTACTAATATTTCAAAATTTGTATGCAAAACTTTCAAACAAATACAAGGAGGAGTTGAGAATCTACATCAAATGTTGCATACATTTTTCTTTCAAATTAAAACGCAATCGAAATAAGCTGGTGACGTTAAATGTGGTACACTACGAATCAGTTCTCTTGGGTCCTATGTGCACTGCAATCACTGTATCGGAAACGAAACATATGTTGTGGAAACAATTGACAGTTGCAAATCATATTTTATAAATGCAAAGCACGCTTCAATCGAAATCACAATCACGACAGACAGTATAAATCTCTTTTTGATTTGCAATTTTTTCAAATATATACAGAGTTGTCCATGAAACTGCAACAAATCACACTTCTTTTTTCTAACATTTTTTTCTAATTGCAATCAGAAAAATGATATGCACAATGCATATTTAAGTTTCATGTATAATTACGTAGTATTATAAAATACACATTATTTGTTACTTAACTTAGTAAATTCTATATTAGTGTAATTCGTGTTTCAAACTATAATTTGTTTTGCACTGCAAAAATAAATCGAACACAAATAATTTTATTTTATACATTTTATAAACGTAACTGAAGATGGTATGGAACGAAATAAACATTTAACCCTCCGTCCGGCGCACCTGATCTCTCAGGCGCAACCATAATTCATCTATGTATACAGGGTGCCCCGTAACACCTCGAACACCCGGAAGTGGGGGGTTGCTGGGGTGATTCTGAACAACTTTTTCCTTTACCAAAATGTTGTTTAAAGCTTCATTTTTGAATTATTAACGAAAAACACTGGCCAATCGGAGCGCGCGTAAAGCCTGCGCTCAGGGGCGGCAACAGAGGCTCACCCGCGCGCGATCGAACAAATGCGTACGCGTTAAAAACGACCTTCGCTGTTTTCTTCACGATTTCGACTAATTGCAGTTTTTTCAAAACTTTATACAAATGTCGGAATGACGGCAAAAACCCATTTCTCCGATAACCGAGAAGTCACGCGTACGCGTCGTTCATGATAGCGCGCGGGTGAATCTCTGTTCGCCGTCCCTGAGCGCGGGCTCTGCGCGCGCTCTCATTGGCCAGTGGTTTTCGTTAATAATTCAAAAATGAAGCTTCAAACAACATTTTGGTAAAGGAAAAAGTTGTTCAGAGTCACCTCAGGAACCCCCCATTTCCGGGTGTTCGAGGAGTTACGGGACACCCTGTATAGACGTGATGCGTTGCGCAATGAATGTGCAAATGTGTTCAAAATGTTGATTTTTTTTTTCTTTTTTTGTTTACACTCATGTTTTTCTATTATTCCTATGGTTAGTGACTTTCCACTTGGTAAACGTCCTCTTGAAGGCCGATCTCTAAGATCCAGTGCGCCCGACGGAAGGTTAAATATTTAACACAGTATATCACAATTAATTTTCAACAGTAAAGAAGTAGGTACACATCTTACGACAAACGATATTTTCCTTTTAACAGTATATATTTTATTATTTCGAATATTATTTTCTAAAATCATATCTTTCCGCTTTATAACACACAGAATTTTCAAATATGACAATAAATTAATTCTATAAATAAAAAACTGCAAATTAAATCCTTTGGTTGCAATCCTTGTCTTAATGCGAAAAATATGAGTAATTGATAGTGTAAAATTTCCTTGAACTTTTAGCAATTATTTTTACTGACAGAATATTTCTTAAGTTACGGATGAAACTACTGTACCTGATTTCATTCTACAAAAATCTATAGACTTCTGTATCTATAAACATACGTTTATATAATACAACTAACAAGGTTGTTTGCGTGTATTTGTGAACAATCTATTACATAGTTTTTTTTAAACCAATCCATGTTTGTTAAATTTATGTGCTAAAAAATAAAGTATTAGAATGTTTTAAATTTTCGTTAAATTGTACGTAATAACTTTAGCAATGCATCCAAAGAAAGCAATCATATTTGACAACCCTTTTCAAGTTAAGATTCAAATAATGTTTTATTCGGTACATTACCCCTGTGCACAGTGAGACGAATATTTATGTAATCACCGACATTTCGTCGATGACAACTGTAATCAATGGTTACGATTTCATTAATCACTCACTAATAATTAACAATCGAATAAATTCCAAAATGTGCATCGAAACTGCCGTAGCTACATATGTACACATGTATACATATGTATACAGGGTGTCTGTTTTATCTCAATACATCTAAATATTTTTTAAGGAAGTAATGTTAGGAAAAAAATGTTTTAACAAAAGTTGTTTGGTATGGAGGGGGACGTTATGTGGTGTAAATATTTTTTTTGTACCGGGTATGGTTGGGGAGATTTCAAAATTAGTTTAATTTTTTTAAATGGAATGCTATATTTTTTTATGCATAATATGATAGTGTATGTTAAGACGAGTCCAACCATTTCCTTTGATAAAACAGCACACGCGACAGTGAGGAACGTGAGGTGGTCCGACTCCCGGATTTTCACAATTATACGACTCGTTGGACTCGTCTTAACATACACTATCATTGTTAAGCACTCGGGTACTAATTTCCGCGTACTTCGAATATTGCACTTGGTGCCGTCTGAACATTGAATGTATCGTTGAGAGTCTGACTGAATCCTTAAAATTCCTAATGTAACTGATGTTGTAATAAAAAAAATAATGATATTTCAGAAAATCAAAATAAGTTTTATTCGGTGTCAGAATCTGTACTGTAAAACTTAAATCGTAGGACAAGAGGTTAAAAACTCTAATATGTAATTAATTCAATGAAGGTTTATAGAAAACTGAAGCTATCTGACCGCGTAAAAAAGTACCGCGTAAATGGAGGGATGGGTGTGCAAATTTCTTGGATCAGTGGAGTTTAGAAGTAGCCTCACATGTGTTATTTGTAGCAAAGAAGAAATGTCTTCATAAATTTCAGTATACACGTTGTTATAACTATCTACAATTTAAGTTTCATCGAAGAGAAAAAAACACCCTGTGGAATCGTAATTAGAAAAAAAAATAATGCACTTTGATAAGTATTTCCTATAAAGAAAAGAATTATTATCAATATTGACCGAATTCATTGCTGGTAAAACTTTGAATTCTTCATGTATTGCTCAATGTAAATAAAATCAGATTTCTACATCCCTTACTTTCCCAATTTATTTCAAATTCAATAAATATTAGTTAGATTACCACGAACACCAGCAAAGTTTATAGTGAGAGCGTTGTTAAAATAAGGAACGCCCAACATTGGCTCTCGGGAATCCGAAATGGGAATCTGAGGACCAGAAGCAGTCCGGAAGCTCTGCAGAATTCGATAACGAAGCTTCAGAACCACTAATTGAAACACATTCATCTTCGACGTGTAAAGAAATTGCGAAGAAATTGAACTCATCTACTATAACAGTTTCCTCAGATTTAAAAGAAATTGGAAACCTCCAAGCTTGGGAAACGAATTTTTCAGGAGTTGAATCTAGAGAATTGTATCCAAAAGCTCCAACTAAGGTTGCAAACGAGCAAACCCCAAGGAAACTTGAGCAATATTGAAATAGTATGAAATTACGACGAGGAATAAGAAATAATTTTTTATTAGGTATATAAATATGAAAAAAATGTAAAAATAATATGTTAGAACATGCAATAAATGTAATAATACGTAATAATTGTGATACATATTGCATTTAAAGAGATGGAAAGTATAATGATAATTCAAATATGCTGAAATACAAATGCTATTAGTTAATACAGGTATAATAAATTTTAACTAAAATATTGTCGCAGTGTGTCGTGTACTCGCGTCGGTTTGAAGTTATGTTTCAAACTTGGATCACGAGAGAAAAATCGGACTGTTTTCTAACGAGGTCTGAAGCGATCCCGGAATACCCTTTCTCCAACGTTATAATATAAACGACTTGATTATGCGTTCAGCTCTCGGACTGACTCAATACTTGGTTGTTTAACGTTCAGAATGATACTGATTCGAAATTCAGAGGAAGTCACGCATCTCAGCTACTGAGGGCGGAGTTTAATTTTGGAAGTGAAAAATGGGAGAAATAAGAACATTAAGTATTGGTCGTAGGGTGTGGTGGTGGGAAGTGGTGGTAGAAGGATGAGGTGTCGTGGTTTTGGGGAATTCCGAAAAAAGGAGATAGGACATGAGAGAAGGAAGACACTAGTTCAGTAATTGGAAAATCGGGACAATGGTTAATAAACTGAGTTCTGGTGGTGAAATTACCGAGGGTACGCGCTTAATAACGGCCCCGGCTAATCCTATGGGTCGCGGATTCTTCAGGCCCGTCTTACAATTTCCTTAAGCTATAAAAATAAAAGGAGAAAGGCTCGATGCGAAAATAGACAAAAAAAAATGTTCGGTACGGAACACAGTGTAATATTGATTTTTATCTGTTGATTAATTATGGGAGGTATAACTAACATAAAAATGGAAAAGAAAGTGCTTAAAATACGGTAGTTTTATGTCAACTTCTTGGTGAATAGTCAATTATTTGTTATTCAGACAGGTTTACCTAATGAAAAGACGAAAAGACAACAAACTTCTTTAATATTGTAGTAATATTTTCATAACAATTTTTGCGATTTCCTATGAACCTTGAAAACCACATACGTTTCTAAACAGTAATGTGGAACAAATTTTTAATTTTGGTAAGACCGCATATCAAGTTATTATTGAAAAGGGTTACGAAGCCTACATTGTGTAATAACAAGGACAACATTGTCTTGTAAACTGTGAAAAGTGTCTCCAATTTTGACGAATGGCTCCGTAGAACGAAAAAGAATGAAGGGCCAGCCATGCACAAAAACCGTTTAAAAGTTTTAATTGGAAACACTTTTGAATATCTGACGATGTGAAAACGTTTCACCACCTATTAGCTAACTTAGAGGTCCTTCAATAAATGCACATATAACAACTCTGTTATGCAGAAGAAGTTACCAACATGCATGCCCTCTCGCATTCGAAGGCGGCACACAATGAAACGAGTTTCGAGTGAGTACTCGTCGTAAGAGCATGAACTTTTGGTAAAATCTAATTAAATGAATGCCACTTTACGGTTACACGATGGGAAAAATTCGAACGGTTTACGAATTTAAAAAGATCGATGAGAGAGTGTCGTTACATTTTTAACTCGATTCTTCGAAAGTGTTCAATTAGATGTGAAATTAATTGCACAGGTAGTTAGTACAATATTATTTATATTACTTTTAGTAACACTGCAGTTTGAAGTGGGTCGACTTTTTTTTATAACGCTCAATAGTTACATTCTACGGATAAAATTGTTACCTTGATTAATGGAAATATTTATTGTAACTAAGTTGATAGTTTTTGCATTTGCTAAATTATTGGCAATTCAGAACGTTGAAAATTGTGCCACGGTGACATGTGACCTATTTTTCAAAATATACCAATAAAAACAGCGACAGTCCGGATTACTTAATGAAAACAAGATATTATATTGGCAATAAAATGAAATAACAAAATTACAAAAATCTGATTGATTTATTCAAAGAGTTCTAGAAATAACTCTGACAGAAAGTGTATTACAAGGAACATAGACCTAATCTCTGTAGTGTCAAAAAGTTTTAATTCAATCTTTAAATTAAGTACACTTGAAACAAATCATCAGAAAAATGATCTTTCTACAGATGTGTAATTCTGGTACATTAACGTCTACTGCAAAAACAGTCACATGATATTAATTTACACTGGGACAAGAAGAAACGAAGTTTAACCCAAAGTTATTTAATGGCAAAGAAGGAAATCTGAACTTCTGCAATCATGTTAGAAGCATCCCGCTGTAGAGCAATGCATTCAAAGGTAGACCGATAAGCAGAAATGGCCGAAGAACTCAAAGTTAATCACTAATAAAACTTGCACCCATCCTTCCCTTAGGACCTTGGACAACGGATGAACAAAAAGTGGTTCTCCAGCGAAACGTCGAACTCTGTCCTCATAGAAATATGTTGTACGGGGAAGATCGACAGTTGAAACGCGGGAGGGGATCATAGGATCCGTAAGAGCGAAACGATGCTGGCAGGATGATCCTGTGGAATCGGATGCGAAAACGGGGATCGTTCATGGAACGGGTTCGGCCAGTTCGTTGAACTCTGTTTGGCCCGATGCCTAATCAGCATGATGGGCGTCGATTTCAGCGTCGAGACTGCAAATGGCCCGGTCATTTGGACTTGCAATTACCATGATTCTCGGGACAAAGGAGCAAGGGAACCGCAAACTCTGGCTGGCATTGACATCTGTTTGTAAACGCAGGAAAGAAGAGCAGCTGGAAGGGGCAAGATGTCGAACAGCGTTCTCTCCATTTTTGTTCCCTACTTTCTACGTAAGGAGCTGGATACGTGTCAGCAACACGCCAACAGGGGAGGCTGATGTTGCAAAAAGTGTGCCACTGTCGTCGAATGTAGATCTGATATGTTTGAGCCTTAACGCTTTAAGTATAAATATTCAAAACTTTAAACATAAAGTAACGTTATATTATAATACTTAGATTTTGCATTCTCAGCGCCAAAAAATGTTGTTATCAGTTATTACTTATTATTAGAAGAATATTATTTTACCAGCTGAAGGAGGTCACTTAAGTATCTCCTTTACCACACCTAAAGACAAAAATATAAAATAACATCGACAGCGGCCTTGACGTCACAGAAGTACGTAGAAAATACCTTAAACTATCTAAAGGACATCAACATCTAGCATAATATATAATCGGGTAGAAACGAAAAAAACAAGACCTAGTCGTAGCTAATGACCTGAAGGTCGATGCGACGTAAAACTAAAAAAAAAAAAAATATATATATCTCCTTTGTTTTTAATGTCATTAAAAATGTTTGTAGCACGATTTAAATGATTTCCAAATGGGAATACCATGGAAGAAAAAATTTCTACCCTGCATATCGTATTTCATAAAAATGAAATTTTGAAGTAACGTTATTCGAAATAGAATTTTGTATTCAAAGTTATTTTAATTACATCAAATTGAACGACGTGAAATAAGTATGCCTCTTATGCTCCTGGCATCTGCACTGTACGGTTACATTTCAGTCGAACTTTGCCATAGCGAAAGGGTTAAAAATTGTTCCCTTTATAAGTCGTATTATTTAAAACCAAAATAACAAACAACTTACTTATGTCAAATAATTTCATGAAATTGAACTTACCATGAATAAAAACAACGATATACTCGCAGCAACAACACTATCAATACACCGACAGCATCATGAGTACATTTTAATAATTACAAGTCGATCCGAGCGAAGCTTCGGTGAAATCACCAAAGAGCAATTGAAAATATTTGACAAAATCAGGCGTGTAAATATTTGGGGCGAAATTAACCCCAGATTCGGCAGAACTATTCTCGCATAAACGGATTCGCCTTGGAATCGTTCGACAAGCTGCTCTCTCCAGTGCAACGGGACGCTCTAATTACTTATTCTGCTTGAACGTCGATCTAGAAAGGAAGCTGACACCGGTTCGTCGTTTGTGTATGTACTGTTGGTCGATTTTGATGCAAGTTTAAATGGAAACGTCCTCTGCAAGCCTCGCCTCGATACATATCGCCGATAAACCCACTGGTACATTAACACGTGAAAAAGCAAGAGAGAGAGAGAGAGAAAGGGAGGGCGGAAGGAAGAAAAAAGACACTCGAAGGAAACGATAAGCGCGCAAATATTGGCATCCCTGAAATGGCAGGATAACAACCACCGTCGTTCGAACGAGTCCTCAAGTGTGCTTTTAATTCTGTGTACAACCGGCTAGAAAATCGCTGTTTACATCAACAGTTTCGAGGAGAAGCGTTTGTTCCATAATTGAGACCCGAGGGCATGAAATTTCGAGATTTTGAACTCTCCACGGACTACAGAGCCTCGGAATATCTACGATGCAAGATACGCTGTATGGTTTAGCGAATGAAGACATGATTTTAGCATTTTTTTCGGCTGTTTAGAAAAGATTTTACAACGAAACTGTTCCGTACGGAACAACGGTTCCCAAACAATCATAAAACGGCCCTGACCGAACCTCGACGCAGAGGATTAACGGGACTGTTAGACGAGCGTACCCCCCTGTAAAACTTGTACCGAACGGCAGCGTAACACATTTTTTACCACCCATTATACCTATCCTCTAATTAACAACCTAGTCTCTTCCTTCTCCGATGTTCGATTTCCTCTCATTCTGGGATTTTCCAAAACTCTAGCCACCTCGACCTTCCATCCCCACTTTTACCCTTTCCCTGTCCTCTTGCAAATATCCTAAGACCAATCACCGAATTTCTATCGTTCCAATTTTCTACCCCCAGATTTTAACTCTCATTTTCTGTACTCCTCCAATTTTTCAAGCAGTCTTCCTCCGAACATCAAACGATACACTCGAAAAACGATCAGCCGAGTCTGTTGTAGAATCACAAGCCGAGACTTGTACTCCGGATTCTCGCTAGTTTCTCAGTATAAGACAATCCGTTCGTCGTGATCCAAGTCCCGTATTCGTGGACCGATGCGACACCACAGAAACTATGAGAATCCTATACAGAGTGTTCACGTACTTATTAGCCAGTCTCTTTTTCGTAAGTGGTAAGTACGAATGTGGAAAAATGAAAGAGATGTAGTAGAAACAGCGACACGAATTCTTATGGGTCCGCCCACACTCGCTCAGGCAGTTACGAAAAATATGGCGAAGCGAGCTATCGATGCGATCGGCGTTAACGATAGCAATTCGGCGCGATCGGCGAACAGCGTTAACCATCACTACAGAGGAAAAAGTTTCAGTTTATTTTTTCTTTTTAATTAACGATGTATGTTGCCAGAGGCGTATCTAAGGCACGTGGCCTAGAGGCCAATGCAAGGAGGGCGCAAAAATGCCAAAAGATATAATGTTTATTGAATAAATTTACTTTGAGTGTTAATAATAATGCTTTACGCTTGTTATTCGTGTGCTTCGCTGCCTCTTTAGGCGCAACATCCTTCAGTGATCTTATCAGACTCCGCTGTGAAGTTGTTTTTTGTTTTTCTCTAGAATCAAAATCAGGTTTAACAAAAAAGTAAAAAAAAAAGATTAACGCTAGATACGCCTCTGTATGTCGCATCGACTAACCTGAAAGTGTACTATATTTAATTACATCCGAAAATCTTAGACGATACAACAATCATGAAAAGTCTCGGAATTTCATTAGATGCGCGAAATGATAAAATATTGTACCTACATAGTCGTACCTTCAGTCATAACTAGATTTACATACTATCATTAATAGCAAAGATTTTCGATCCATTTGGGTCGCCCGGACCTGTAACGATCACAGTGAAAATCATTATGCAGCGTCTGTGGAAACTGAAAATTAACTGGGATGAATTTCTTCTAGCTAGCTCCTGTAACCCACTGTCGTGAGACAACTCCAACATTAAAATAACATAGATTTCAATAGAAACGTCACTGAGCGTGAGGCTCGGAAGATCGAATTATACGGATTCTGTGACGCGAGTGCACAAACATACAGAGCGTACATATACCTACGGACCATCAATAAATTCGGTCGTATCGAAACGAATCTTTTTTCGACGCGCGAAATCACGCATTGAGCTTTCGAAGACCGTCACTCTAACACGATTAGAACTGTGCGATGCCGTGTTACTAGCCTCTTTGTATGCCACAGTTCGGGAGACTATCGATATCGATAGTGTTTTCCTCTGAACCGATTCAACCATAGTCATGAATTAGATCAACAGACAACCGTGCACTTTGAAAACATTCGTGGCCAGTCGTGTAGCGGAGATTCGAGAAAAAACCAATAGGACGACCTGGCATCACATTCGATCGTAAGGAGACAAACATCCTCTCAGTTCTCAACCAATTCACACTGACATCATGGATGATCGAACACGGCTGTCCAAAGAGGAAGCGAATTGGCCACAGTCAAAATTAACGATCATCAACGAGTTATCAGAACTCAAACGTATAACTTGTCTTACAACAACAGTACTTTATAAAGATGAAATTCTCCATCGATAGTCTTACACCGATAAGTTAAAGCGAATTGTAGCCTATTGCCTGCGAATGGGAAGAAACAATTGCATTAATGGTACATCGAAAATCGAAGAAATCAGAGCAGCCAACCTACGCATCATTCGACTTTTACAAGCAACCACGCTCGCGCAGGATATCGATTGTTTAAAAAATAGAGACAGTTCACATGCGAAAAGCAAACTCAATCCTCATTTCTTCCTTGATGATCAGGAAGTTCTATGTGTTGGAGACTGACTCCAAAACGAAACATCCAATACTTCTGCCAAGGTAGCAACACATCACCGCGCTCATCATCAGAGACAGTCATTGTCAAAATGCCACGTAGACATAACTTTCAGCCTATACAATATTCGACAAGTATATTGGCCCAGTAACGGAAAGAACACAGCACGCAAAGTCATAAAGTGTATAAAATGCTTCTGTTACAAACCAGCGATCACCAATTATCTCATGGGAAATCTTTCGGTATTTTGTCTGATTGAAAACTGGTCGTTTTTCAACTGTGATATAGACTATTGCGATCCATTTTTTTTTGTTTTTTTTACAAAAGAACGGCGTTGTTGAAACCGTGTGCCAATCAAAATTTACGTAGCTGTATTTATGTCTTGCGACCAAGGCCGTCCATTTGGAGGCTGTGTACGAAACGACCACCGAAGCGTTTGTTGCAGCTTTGAAAAGATTTTTAGGGCGAAGAGGAATTTGTAAAAACATCTATTCAGATAACGGATCTAATTTTATCGGCGTGAATAGCGTTGTTAACGAAGCTGCAGCAGAAAAATATCTTAATCTTATCGGATAATGTGATATTCAAGTAATTTTAATTGATACGTGCTTTACATGCTGTCATCGTCGCACTTGGAACGATGCGTTATCAGGTACCAAGTATGTATGCGAATCTTTGGTATTTTCGTATTTATCTGCATTTATCTGACATATTTTTCGATATGATAGAAAATTAAAAATTTTTCGCAACAACGGTATAGTGGAAGATTTTTTATCTAAGAAAAGAAGTTTTATTAATTTAATAGCACAATCTTATAAGGCATAAAAAGCCATTAAATTTTTATTATAAACATTTTTTATATCTACTATTGTTAGGTTTTCTGTAGAAACGGTTTATGGCACGATCGACCGGGAACGGTTAATTTTGAGTTCAGGATTTTCGTTTATTGCTTGCACGGGTCTAATTACATCCTGCGAGGGTCACTAGAATTGCTTTGCTAGATTTTTAGTAATTTGTGTCCCTCGCGCTCAATAGCCTACGAACATACTATAAACCACGAATTTCCGAACGGCACTTCCGTATGTAACGGTCCGCTTGCCGATTAGTCACCCGGAGGAAATCCAGATTTTTGGGACCTTCCGCCACCCCTTCGTTAACCATTAACCAATCAGCGTGTCCCAACAAAAATCCTTCTCACGGATGTCCGAGACGCGACGTCGCAGAGTTGAGTCGTCGAGTAGTCGTTCAACCACCACACATCACGCGATACCATAGATCAGTTTCTCCAAGTCCCAATCATTTGGGTGGTCCTTCGAACCAGTATCTAGACGGCGCAACATCGTGCGCAACAACCACGGGCATTAACAACTATAGTTTTAAAGATATACAGGGAAATAAGGTAACACTTATCTTCATTTCCATAGATCAGTTTTTCCAAGTCCCAATCATTTGGGTGGTCCTTCGAACCAGTATCTAGACGGCGCAACATCGTGCGCAACAATCACGGGCATTAACAACTATAGTTTTAAAGATATACAGGGAAATAAGGTAACACTTATCTTCATTCAAGGGCTGTTTTCACTCCGAAGAACCGAAATTGGGCCAAAAAATATTGCCCGATGCTTCTGTCGAGGTCCTCTACAAACCCACAAAGTTTCAAACAAATCGGACATTTCGGGTTACCGAAGTTCCCTTTAAGCTTTCCCTTTTATAAAGTTCCCTTTCCCTTTTATGAAAAGATTTGATTTTATATTTTCGATTTATTTTTATATATAGAATCACCCCCTTCGTGGTTCTAATACCAGTTCCGGAGCATCCTGTATACATGCTTTTACAAAAAATATAAAACTGCGTTTATTCAATCTGACTTTTTAATGAATCAAATTGGTAATAAAATTTCATATCTTTATAATACACATTTCTAGCTTTTCATAAAGTTTCCTATGGCAAGTTAAAAGAGCAACCAGTATAAACGAAACCGTGTATAACTAATAATAGCACCTTCTGCCAACAGCACACAAACAATTCATAATCCACGGGATTCACAAATGTCTGTTTGCAAGCCCAATCGTCGAATCAATTATTAAAAACAAGCACGCATTAAAATATTTAATTGTAAATCGCGTTTGTTAACGAGATAACATTTTGATCGCACGACAAATCCAGCCGCTCGTCACATTACTGTTGTGCTGTCCGGTGAATTAATTATTAATTCCTACTCACAATTATTACGTTGCGTTACGTGCATACGTAATCAACAAATGTTTGTTGATCCTTGGCACGACGCACAGATACGCATTTGCATAGAAAATTTCTGGATGATTTCATTTTTGAGACGTCATTTATCAATAACTGTCAACTTTTATAAAATCATTTGCAAAAAATATTTCGATCATGGAATTATTATTATCTTCGTGCATGTGCAATGCAGAACATTTAATAAATAGCATCATCCAAAATGACAATTTTTAATTTCGATGAAACTTGACATATGGGTAAAGGATTGAAGAATATGCGACGCGTATTTTTTAATTAGTTTATATTTACGTTTTACATATGAAATAATTTTGTGAAATCAGTGGTTGTGAAATTATAAAAACAAATAACGTAAAATTGAAAAAGTGAAAAAATCAAATATCGTAACAACGTGTGTAATTTTTAAATAATAAACGTAACTTTTTATACAAATAAAAAATTATGTTGAAGGACCAAACTAGTGAGTAATATAACAAAAGTTTCATGTCTGCACGATTGATAATGTGCAGATAAAAATTCATTTGTGGTATGTCAAAATTGGCGAAAATTAGCGAATTTAAATACGAGCAAAACACTACAAGATATTTAAAATCATCCCCACAGTCGAATATCAAACTTCTATTTCTTCTGTAAGAGAACACCCTGCATAGCACGAAAACTTTAAAACTTTAACGATACGTAATAAAGACAATACAGTGCATAAACCCTCACTTTCAGAAAATGTGACTGAGAGGTAATTTAAATTCAGGATTTTATAAGGGGAATTGCAATAAACTAAAGAGGCAGTAAATGTGTTAGTCAAATTTTATGGATAGTTATAGGAAGCGTTGTACAGAGCGAGAATCAACTTTTCCTCATTTCTTAGTGATTTTTGAAAAACAGAGAAAAATAAGTTGCACCATTTATATTGATGAAGCAGTATAAAAGCAATCATATTTTATAAAAAAATATTTATGAATATGTATTTTTCTTTAGGTACAGTGGCATATTAACAATTTTGCACAAATTTTATTTATTAATGTTATTCTTGATAAAAGCTGCAGTATATTTCACATTTAACATTGTTTCTTTCTCCGTTCGTTTTTGAATTACTCGATTCAATTATTTTCTAGACCACTTTGCAAATAAAACTGTTCTGCATTTTTTAAAACAAAAAGTCTATCAAAAATTATCAGTTGAATCTTACTATCTGGAAATTATCAATGGAAAGTTGACGATTACGAATTGGAAATTGTCAATTAGTTGCAAGTTGCCAAATGAAAGTTGACGATAGAGAAATACCAACTGAAACAGTAGTTTGCAAACTGCGACATCGTGACACTGTTCTTAAGTACTTCCTAATAATGTACAATTATAGTAAATATAATTATGAACGATAAAAATTGTTCAAATTTATTGTAGATAACCAGATAAAATCTTTTTGCCATTTAAACTTAATTTACTATGAGTTGTACAAGTACTGTTAATAAGTTCGATTTTAACATTTAAAATTCAATATTATTAATCACAAAAGCACTCACCGTCCTTAAATAACAGCATCATTGGATTAGTTTATTAAAGTCATTGAATTACCTGAAACAAAATAATTAATTATTGTTAATTATTTTTTATTGTATGCAATTAAAGATGCAAATTTAGTTGTGCAAATAACGGTAAACATTTTTTAGAGCTTATGCATTTTGTCTGTACAGTGCCATCTCAATTTTTGCCCAGCGCAGCGATTTCCATAAAATTCTAAAGAGCAATTTTATAGCAGCTACTTCCATATCATTGTGTGTACAATTCCAGTGCATTCGTACAATGTTACATACATCGTTCATTGGCTCAATTGTCATTGTCATCGATGACAAATCATTTTATTTCATCAATGTATTAGATTCAAGTACATATTCAAGGTTTTATTATAAGAGACAGAATATATCGTTGCTGAAACGTTCAACGAGTAAAATATTCGGATAATAGTATTCGTACAATGGTAATTTGGGTAGAAGAGATTCTTTCATGTTGGATAGATATAACGTTCAAACGTTAAGCCATCTATAATACAAATAATACCGACTCTAGTACAATGAAATGACAGATCCTCTTAAATATTGTCATTTTTCGCATTGTTATGATACTTTCGATCATGCTAGGCATCTCCAACGAAAACTATTTTCTGTCGATGAAAATAATGGATATCTCGTCATTTTGGCTATGACGTCCAACCGAAATCGCAAAACCATACTAGAGGATGTGGAATAATAACAATTTCTCTTAAGCATTCACACCAGCAATCGGAAGTCTTACAGTGAACAGACTTCCTATAAAGCAGGCATGGGCAATCTTTCCTAGTTCGGGGACCAAATTATCATTCTATCTCCAAGTGAAGGGCCGGACCAAATTATTAAATAATATTGTTGCGTCCCTTGCTCCGCAATTCTTTAGTGAATTTCGCAGGGTCGTAAGTCCTGCTTACGCTCGCTCGAGACGTTGGTCACCGGGAAATTAATCCGGATGATCGTATTGAAACTTGTAAGTGGTGACTCTCGATCGAGTCTGACGTGATGTGTTACGAGACTCTGGGGCGAGTCTTTGGAAAAACTGTGTCGGTCGTCGTGACGATGTGTATCGTTCACTGGTCTAACAATGATTCGTGTTTCGCTGGTGTGTAGGTGTATATATAGACGCTGATTGGTTGTTGTGTTATGGAGGTGGAAAATGTGGCATGTATTACTATTGGTCGACGAAAGATGTGATTTTTGGGGGACCGAATTTGTTGTAAACAAATGGAGGTGGAAAATGTGGCATGTATTACTATTGGTCGACGAAAGATGTGATTTTTGGGGGACCGTACCCCCCGTGGAGAGGTCACGTGCGCGGTGGAAATTCACGCGGCAACCCCTGGGAAAAAACCCAAAAATGGGGGTTTTCGAATGTTAAGCAACAATCCCCTTCCCTTGGAAAGAGCTGCGTCCCACCTAAACAACCTTCTCCAATGAGGAGTCAGCACCTACAACCCCCAGAAGAAATCGGCCACCAATCAGCAACTGGCCGAGCGGATAAAACTAAGAAAACGAGGCAGAAGCGAGCCTTTTTTGGAAGTCTTAGCAGTTGGTCTTACGAAAATTAGTATTTTGATAGTCTCGTGGCGACATCACCTCAAGTATCACTCTGTTGCAAATAAAACTAGTTCTTAGCATTTCACACTGAATAAACCAAGGTGTGATTAAACTCGCGTACTGGTTCGGCAATTAAGCATCGAACGTTACGCGACCCGAACACAAGTTAACTTTTCTAATTGTTTCAGACTCAGACTCATCATGTTTTTTTAAGTGGTAAGTTGTCGTCGGTAAATATCCCAATTTTAGCTTTCCCCCCCAAAAAAATGTTTAATGGCGTCAGATCCGATGAACTGGCGCTGGTCATCATACATACATACAAACTATATGCCTATTACGTTTAATCCAATTCGCGAGTTTTTCATTTAATTTCTGAATTGCTGCCAGCTGAGTTGGGTAACTGTCGTCTTATAGTCCGACGAACACTTCATGATTCATTTTCAAATAACACAGGCAGGTATTTGGATAAAAACATTGTATACTTCTGTTTATGTAGCGTTTACTGCTAGGGGATATATTTTTAAGTATTAACGTAAATATCGTGTTTACGTACTACAATGACGGTGCCTTAGGACTCTCCTATATTTTAGCGTTGCATAATTTATCATGCATAATTTAAACACTTTTTGGTATCGTTAGAAACGGAGCAGATATTTATATGTTGGAGTTCTAATGAAACACCCTATATACAATCTAAAACAACACAAGAACGACGATAATGTGTCAATACGATAAATGAACTATTACGTATTGACAGAGATGAAAATGTAATGAGAACTATCATAGTAAAAAACATTTATTTAATAGTTCCAATTTAAAAATTCGAAGTTGACCTCTGCAAGACTTTTCAATATCATCAGAAGTTTAAATAAACGACAGCATGATCTGTCCTCCTTAATATCCTACAACTTTCGTCAAAACATTTTTTCATATTTTTCGAAATATTTGCCTGGGGAGATTAAAACGGAACACCCTGTATATTTTGCATTACATTATGAATTTCAGGTACAAAGAACTGAACATTGTGAAAGTTACAGTAAATATTGTGGGGTTTTTGGTATGAAAGAGTGAACGTGGGGAGAGATGGGGAAATGGAGAGAGTTGGTGTGAATGGCCTGGAAAGACGATCGTGCGTGGCGCATTTGTTAATGTTTAGGCGATAACACGGGTTGTCAAGCCGATCGCGGCGTGTGTGGATGCGTGTGTGGGAGAAAAAGAAGAAGAGTGTGGCGTGTGTTTGACCAGAAAAACGAGAAGCATCGAACCGTAAGAGGGCGAATTACATCATCTAGGAAAATAAAGATGTTTATTAGTGAACAACACCGGCGACGCGTGGGGTTACTTTTATTCTAATATACATAAAACGTAATTAACAAAATCCCGCAATATTAAATTTCTTCTTGAAGAAAGAACTAAAGTATAAAAACCTTTTTCTCAATAAATTTTACCACAGTAGCAAGTATTTTTCACAAAAAGTTACGCTTAATTCACATTTCACTCAGAAGTATAAGTGTGTTAAATTTCTTAACTGGTTAAGAGAACCAGAAGAGAAGTTCGGAAAGCTTCTATAAAGTTTTCAACCAAGCCTGAATCCTCGTCGATCCTTCGAATACAATACGATTTCTAGTCACAAACGCAACTGTTAACAATCAAAATGTTTATAAAGTGAAAATAAATTCACACCTATGGAAGTGTTGCGTCGTGCGCTTCGAACAAGCGGTATGTTCGAGAGCGGTGGCGCAAGATTGTCGCTGGTTCGTGGTGCGGGTTGTTTGCTGGTATGAAGTCGTGGTGACTTAGAGGTTGCACGTATTTTATTATGTTAAAAGAGAAAGACTTTATTTCGAAGAGTGGTAGTTTATGTGGTGTTTGTCTATTTTCCCTTTTTGATCTGATCTGCGCCGCGTTGGTGCGCTTATTTATAAAAAGGTTTAGGGGTATAAGGTGGTGGTCTCCGCCAATGGGAACGGGTCTACCCCCTTGGACGGTCCTCCCTGGCCCGCGAGCATGCCATCCACCCTGGAATTTCCAAGTTGGCAGGGTGGCGGTATGTCGCGATGGCGGGGGAGTGAGGCCCAAGGGGTAGCCCGCGACTTTGAGCGGTCAGGGAGACGCGAAAGGTTGTATGACATGTCTATGTCTATCGAATGTTCACGAGTGGGCACTGGGAAGGTATATGTCCCGCAGAAAATTTATTTTTCTGCAGCCATAAAACGCTTCCTGGGCTTCGTGGCCAATTTGAAAGAAAGACTAATTAACGCGAAGAAAAAAAGGGGCGCATTCAAAAATAGCGTAAACAGACGTCCATGTCATAAACCCAATCCCTAACAGGAAGTATAATAGAAAAAATCAAGGATACGGTATTGGCTGAGGTCATAATGCCGATAACTAATAACGAGAGCGAACCTAAACATTATGGGCTTAAACGCAGAGCCTGGCCCTCTCTTCCGCGGTTTTTTTGATAAAGCTGACCTTGCAACACAGTTCTGTATCGTTTAACTAGAACAGAGAACCATCTGTCCTGACTATAAACACGAGCTCAGAACTGTGCTGGCGAGTTCGAAAGAATTCCCAGAGATGTTCGCTATTTTTGCATTATGATCCTTGAGAACTATCTGTGCTGTTTCCGCCACTTCAGCCCGTCAAGTAGCTCAAAAATGAGATACTTTTGAGGCAATGAACTGTACCTCCCAGAGGCCGTTCTCAGCGTGCTTCTATTCAAGAAACTCACTGAAATCTTGTTAATGTTTCTTGATCAAGCAAAGAAGAAGAAAGGAAGGAAGAGCTGACACGACAATGGATTGCAACGCGAAAAGGTTCATTATTGATTCATACTTTCTGGTCAATCGACCCCATAGTCTTGAATTATGAAAACGCGTAATTAGAGCGAGTGAAAAACGTTAAATCAAAAAGACGACGTTACCTGTTTCGAGGGACAGAAACAATGATAAGGAATGGAAAGCGACTTAAACGATACTACTTAGTGTTGCAGTAATTGTATTGCATCTCGGGTCTCTCAATAAAACGGTTGTGCAATGCCTACTGAATGGAGAAAAATGGTAACGTTTGCAAGACGGGAGCAGACTGCTCCAATTACGAATTGATTGAGACTCTGCGATACCATGTGTAAATGAAATTCTAATGTTTCAGCTAGTTTTGCATAAACAAAAGATATACAGAGTGTCCCGTAACTCCTCGAACACCCGGAAATGCGGGGTTGCTTGGGTGACACTGAACAACTTTTTCCTTTACCAAAATCTTGTTTGAAGCTTCATTTTTGAATTATTAACAAAAAACACTGGCCAATCAGAGCGCGCGTAGAGCTTGCGCTCAGGGACGGAGAACAGAGGCTCACCCGCGCGTGATCGAACAAATGCGTACGCGTCACTTCTCGGTTATCGATCGCTGTCAAAAAAATTTGACTTTGTACCGCTATTTTTATAAGGCTTAGAGAAATGGGTTTTTGCCGTCACTCCGACATTTGTATAAATTTTTGAAAAAACGGCAATTAGTCGAAATCGTGAAGAAAATAGCGAAGGTCTGAAAATAGCCTCTGTTCTTCGCCCCTGAGCGCGGGCTATACGCGCGCTGTAATTGGCCAGTGTTTTTCGTTAATAACTCGAAAACGAAGCTTCAAACTGTATTTTGGAAAAGGAAAAAGTTGTTCAGAGTCATCCCAGCAACCCCCCATTTCCGGGTGTTCGAGGAGTTACGGGACACCCTGTATAACTGAGATCGTGTTAAAGTTAAATTAGAATAGTGCCATTCTTTAAATAATTGATTATTATTTTTAGCACTCCGTAAGGAAAAAGAAACACTAGAAATTTTTCCAAAAATCTTTTCCTAATTAAAATTCATTTTTTTATGTATGTTGTGTCGCGTCTTCCATTTCTATACTATTTCTGAATTAGCGGTCACGTAAGGAGGATTATCCGTTAAAAATAATTTTATCCGTTTAACTCGGCTCCCCACGAAATTGAATCCTGAGTACGCCACTGATTTCTAGGATTCTGGAGCCTTTCGAAGGACTCACATCAACAATATAATTTTTACGATACAGCTCTTCTAACTTTTATCATTTCTGCAATATTCTTCAGAAAACTATAGTAGTATATATTTTGATAGTAATTGTGCAATAAAAAAGCTACAGAAAATTTCTCTTTGCAATCATATATTTTAAAAGTAGTTTCCGTAAATTGTAATATCTTAATGTGTAAAAGCAAAGTACATCTATTTATTCGACGGTATTATATTGATCTTGCTTGGAATAAGTAGTAGCAATAGGTTAGATAGAACTATAAATAAGAATGTGTGTACAACATAGTTAGGCAATACATATCCAAAGAATGAGTGTGTGAGTGACAAGACAAAATGGAGCGTGAACAGATAAAGAAATAATGTATAGTAAAGCTTTTCATAGCCCTGAGGCTGAAAATACATAAATAATAATAATTATATTTATCTTACTTCCACCTACGTCACATATTTAAAAGAAACTCATAGTTCCAGTCAGAAGAATATTAATAATATTAATAATTTTGAGAAATTGGCAATACTAGGCAAAATTTTTTGCTGCGTTATATTTTCTTGATTGAAACTGTCGCCACATTTCTTTGTACTATCAGTCCAATAGAAAGCATTAAACATTCTAACGAGGCACACTATGCTACTAAATTCACGAACTTAATCTTACGTTACCAGTAACGAGGAAAAGGATTTAATTATTCGAATCATTAAAGCATCAAATGAAACTTCATAGTTTAAAGATATTACAGTTTCAGTCCCTCTTAAGAAACACCATAAAAGAATCCCTTACACCACATCAATAAGGGCGCGCACAAGCAGAGCAGAAAAAGGGAGCTTCTTTCTGCAGGAAAAATGCTAAAGAAAATTAAAATCGCAGATAAATCAAGAAGGACCAGTAACGAGGGGAGAGAAGAAGAAGAACAGAGGCAAATGGGAGGCAGAAGAAGAAAGACAGTGCGCGCAAAGCAGAAAAAAGCTTAAGCAGGGCTGTTTAACGTTGTATAAATTGTTACCGGCGTGTACTGGCCGGACATCCCCAAGAAGTGAGACTCCGGCCCGTGCTTCGTGGCAGAAAAATAGCGGGAGATTTTATCTGTTAATTGCCCGCCCTAAATCCCCATGAAATAGTGCGACCCGAAGCCGATACCCGGAGGCGACATAAATAAGGCGGCCATAATTACTTTTAAATCGCGCAGCCAGCCAAGCAGCCGGCCGGCCAGCAATCCAGCCAGCGCCCTACTGTCGTTCGTAATCAGGAATTATCGAGGATTGGAAACAAGCGGCGAAGCATTGTCGCTGTCGCGAAAGCTTCTCCCGCGATCCATTACTCTTGTAATCTTATGAAGTCGTACCACGTCATGCGGCGAATAATTGAAAATAAATTGCGCCGTGCTGTTCCTCATGCAAGAATGCCTCGCGAGCGAAACAACTGGATGAATGCAAGAAAATTGCTGATCGTGAAATTTTCCAGTTGATCTTCGACAACAGTTTTGTATCGTGTGATATTGCGATTTTTTAGAAAATTCACTGAATTGTGAAGTACATACAGTGACCGAAAAAAGTATTCATACACCCTATAAAATGGAATAACCTTTTTAAAATTGGGCCAAACGACTTGAGTTTTCTTGAGAAGTTAGAAAGATTAGTTTACTAGATGACGTATCAAAAGATTTTTGAGAAACTGCAATTAGTCGGAATCGCGAAGAAAATAGCGAAGGCCGTTTTTACAACTTTTTTATCTGAACTCGTAATGAAAATTTAAAAAATACGTTTTGTAGATCTATGTCCTTAATCTCCTGATCTATGTACACTTAATTAGAAAAGTTCCGTTTCGTGATCGTCAATACCTTTCCATAAACTCCTTTCCTTAATTATCTGCATATTGGGGCATCGCGCACCCTAATTACAGCCTACTTGCCTCGCGCTGATAAAATAGCAGATGTGTTGGCCGTATCGTAAACTTAGGATAATTCGTTGTCCCCAACACTCAGTGTACGCTTCAAAAGTGCGAAACACCGTTTGAAAAATTTTCCATTGAACACATATATTAAGTTAATAAATTCAGAATATTGCACGTGTACAGTGTCAGTCAGAGAACTGAAAATCATTGTAATATTTTAATTGTACCCTGATTGTCAAACGAGACGTGCCCTGGCAATGAAAAGCATTGTGGGAAACCCATAACTGTTTGACAAAAGTTATCCTTGTAAACGAAACCGTATTCAATCGTTCATAGAATATCACCTTAAACTTCGTTTGGCATAACTTTTGCGTTAATCATATTCGAGTGCACCGAATGATTTTAATAGTTATAAAGACGAATGAACTATAGTACCGTTAGAACCTTTCCACGCAGATAGAGTGAATGCTTTGATTCGTTAAAAATGATATAAAATTCAACTCTATCGTAGCGTTTAGGGAGTGGGATAACATGTCTGCTCTCGAAGGACTATAGCTGGATTACTACTGCTTTTGGCTTAAGATCGAACAGTAGCGAGGTGCGTGATCAGGGAATCCGTGGTGCAATTGGTGGAAGCGATACAGTGAGGTCGTAGATTAAAGCATTAAGCGGCTATATCGACTGATGTAGCTGTACCCAGGGCAGGCCGTCATTTAATTTTCTGAATTGGTATCTAAAATTTCTGCTCACAATTTTCCAGATACACGGTGTTAAGTCTCTGTCCGCCTTCTGTTCAATAGTAATTCTCGTATTGGTAAAAAGTTAACTTGTGGCTGTTAACGATTAAAGTGCAGACAAACTTTTTAAATATACACCTGTCCCCCGATTTATACGGATGATCGGTTCCTCAGAATACCGTGTAAATCGAAATCATGGCTTTTTGTATGAAAAACCGTGTAAATCGGGGGAAAAACTTATTTGATTAAATTCATTATTTTAAATGTAAAATAAAAATAAAATAAAAATGAAAAACAAAAAATATTCAGGGTCAGGGTTTAGTTTCGAGCGAGCGATCGATGAAGGCGAAAATAGCCGGTCGCCAATGAAAGATCCGCGTCGGCAGCAAACTTTACGTTACAATATGAATGCTTTTTGTGTGCAAAAAAGGGGGAAATTCCGTTCCGTTTTTTGGTTTAATGCCAGTGTTAACAAACGAACGGTACTAAAAAATGACTGTACAAATATGTGCGCAGCATAAACTTTTATTTTTAACAGTTTATATTTCTGAAAAGCCGTTATTTTGAAAACCGTGTAAAAAAAAGTACCATGTAAACCGGGAGATAGGTGTACTGCAATGCAGGAACCAATTCCGAGTTGACATCGAACGGCCCTGAGAGAGGCTCGAGCTCCTTATCTCCCTCGAATTGCTATTTTGGCGTTCGGATTACGTGTATTTTGACGCCTGACTGATTTTACGACCTCATATATCGATTCCACCGACTATACATTATTCCGAGATAGAGTTCGTTACAGTTTTATTTAAAACGTGAAGTGACCAAAGACTCAATGTCGCCAGTAGATTAGTATAAAATAAATTAAAATATATTTTCAGTTATAGTGTTCAATATCATTTTAACTTCGTTTATTATACTGCGATTTTATACTGTTAGCACAATTTCAAAAAACCAAACACAGTGTAGGCTATTAACCAAATGCATTACTTAATGAATATAAGCGGTGGCTAAGATACTCGGGTGTCCGACTCGCTCGACGGCTATAACGAGAGTGTCCTCTCCGCGTCCTATCCTGCGTTGCTCTGCTTCGACTGTCCGAGGAAAGGGCTTAGTTTATGACACCCTCAGGTACCTGCGCGCCCTCTCTTCCAGTGACCCTGGGTGACGAAGTCCAGGCCACCACTTCGCCACCTAAATCTCGCATTCCTTACAACACATTTCTTTTTACTTCTGTCGATCTTTGTTTAGATAAAGATATTATTTTAATTATGAATCTTCTTTATTTTGATACGCGAGGAAGGCAAGATTTCTATATATACAGGGTGTCCCGTAACGCTGGGACCACCCGGAAATGAGGGGTTGCTGGGGTGACCCTGAACAACTTTTTCCTTATCCAAAATGTAGTTTGAAGCTTCGTTTTCGAGTTATTAACGAAAAACACTGGCCAATCACAGCGCCCGTAGAGCCAGCGCTCAGGGACGGGCGAACAAGAGATTCACCCGCGCGCTATCGTGAACCCTGTCAAAAAAATTTGACTTTGCACCGCTATTTTTATAAGGCTTAGAGAAATGGTTTTTTGCCGTCATTCCGACGTTTGTATAAATTTTTGAAAAAACTGCAATTAGTCGGAATCGCGAAGGAAGTAGCGAAGGTCGTTTTTACAACTTTTGTATCTGAGCTCGTAATGAAAATTTAAAAAATACGTTTTGTAGATCTATGTCAATGACACGCACAAGATGCTCGCTTCACCGTCTTCGGGACGGATTTTCTCACAATATGTGTATTCTACTTCGAACGAAACCTATCTCCATTCTTTACTATTTGCCTCAAAATCCGATTTAAAGGTAAAAGCTCGTATGAGAATAGACAATCACGCTCCTAACTTACTCAATTGGTAAGAAAAAATCAGAATTTATGTAACTTCGCCGGTCTATTTAACATCACTGAAATCGGCGCTCACCGCATAAGCCTGGAAAAATATTTCATTAAAATCAGTGTTGCAGATAAAATGTAATTAATGTGCACGCGCGTTTAATTGCAAGCGCGTTCAAAAAGAGGTAAACGAAGCGTAATGTGTACTATCGTCCTCTCGTTTTCTCTGTTCACCGCCATGCCGTCATTTCGATCAATTTCATTAAACGTATATCGGATAATCGATCGTCAATCTCTGCGCTTGTACATTCTACCGCATTCTTGATATTCCATTAGTGCAATAGCGGATATTCCTGTAACGATATTGTCACTCCATTCAATTAATTATTCCACGAACGTGAGCCAGCGTTACAGGACAGTGCGGCCGGATGCGTGAAACTATTTGCAGTCTACCTTCGTCGGCAAACATGTTTGTTACGTTCGCATCTGTTTTCGCAGGACTTTAATATGTCTTGCTTGAAAATAAAATACGGAAGAGAACATTAAACGAACATAGTAAATTTCTCGTGGAAGAAATTTCGCAATGATGAATTGTTTTGGACAGTTACAGAACGAAAAATTGGAAAATTAGAGTAATTTTAACCGTTTAAGTGCCACGCATCGGGCCACGAAGAGCAAATTCTATTTTATTTTTGTACAATAATCTATTTTTTAATAGAACAAAAACCCTGCACATAATCAATTTTGCCTCTGTTTCGTGTTATTTCCAAACAGTCGTATTCGGTGAACATGTCCGAAACAAAATTTTCGACATTTTTCGACATCAAATGAAAGAAGTGCGATCGCGCCGTTTGGCATTTTTCGGTCAGATTTCTGCAATAATCCGTGGCACTGAAACGGTTAAGAAATAAAAGTTTCGATATAAAATTTTATTGGTAGACTACTATTTCGTTTGGAGCCGAGTTTGATTCGGTCTAACATTTTTAGTAACGATTTGGACCATGTAGCTCGGTTAACGTTATGAATCTCACAGAACACTGTTATTTTTGACAATCAATTTTTGTGTCTGTAGCGTTCACGTTGCTTATGATGGATCAGCGAAATTTTTCAGTTGACTTTCTCGTCAAGATTTTTGGCCGTGCCTATCAAAGAAATAGACAGCGTATCCATATAACTGCCCTCCTTTTCTTGCTGCATTTTTTGCACTTCGTCCTAAAACCTCCCAAAAGTGCCTTCTAGGTGAACTTGAAAGAAGTATATAATCAATCGAAACAGATCACAAGGGTGGTTCGGTAACCCGAAATTCAAAAAAATTTGAAACTTTGCAGAAATATAATTTAAGTGACGCTAATAATGAAACTATATTTTATTTCAGCAATGAAACGACCCTAGGAGTGAAAACACCCCCTCAGAGCAATTGTGAGTTTTCGCATCATCGTACATATTAGAAAATCGTACAAAATATGGAAAAAAGTTAGGTTGTGTGATTTTTGATGTCCTGCATTGTGATGGTATAGAATTTTCGAAAAACATATTTGTTTCAAAATTTACTCCCACCATTCTTTTTCTTCGGAAATTCTTTAGTTGGACACCAAAAACCACGCAACTTTGCTCTTCTACGGTTTTTTAAATAGGCATTCGTGATAATACGAAAATTCACCCCTAGGACCGTTTCATTGCCGAAAAAATCGTTTCGTTATTAGCGTCATTTGAACTACACTTCTGCAAAATTTGAATAATCCTTTGTCAATTACAATTTAACCCTTGCTCAGGCAACCAAAATGTTCACGGTTGTTTCAAGCTTCAACATTTAAAATTGTTTGCATAAATTTTTATCCTGGAAACGTATATCGACGTAAAACTGTCCAAAATGTGGGAATCTGGGGCGATTTTACGATACTTTCACAAAACTTAAAAAATTGTTAGAGGAAAATGTGAAGATAATTATCCGTGTACCCGGTTGCCTACGCAACGGTTAAAGCTTACATCAGTAATACTTTAGAAACAGTAGATAGAATAAAAACAGTTATAATCAGTTAGTCAGCCTCAATCAGTAAACTAGTTGTAAGTTAATTCGTAAGAAGTAATCAAACTTTAATTATTATTAGAAGATGCAGATATATTATATTTGTTTCCAATCGACTTTGCATACTCTTCTGAAAATATTCATACAGAATCTGTGGTTGTGTACTAGTGCAGGTTATATCATTAACTTGAATAACAGAGTTATCTTAGCAATACTTAAAAAATAGATCATTCGATCATGTGTTAACGTTACTGTACTATAGTTGTCTATGAAATGATACGTCTATATTGCGATGCAATGAATTGAATGCGCTTTCTATTATTAAATATTACAGTAGCTATATTGCTAATAAAAAAAGAGCAAAATTTGTATTTTAAAATGTACCTAAATAAATAAAAAATGAATATTGTACAACAACAAATAGTAGCTTTAAGCATTTCGTTTCCTTCATATTTACAATTAATAGAGAGATTACGTAGTCAATTTAAATTAAGCACGCCTTACGATAAAATAATAAATGTAATAATTTCAATGATGAAAAACAGTAAGAAATTATATAAATTCAGCAAACTCGCAGTTATGGAATTTATATTCATATGAAAGATATACAAATTGCATTTTACTATTAACCTTCCGAACTTTTACTGAAATAAGTAATTAATGTTTCGTAATAACATAGCTAGGTACTAGTATATTTAACTTTCAACTGAATATAATACCATTACTTCGTTCAAAGACTGACTCTGAAAACCAAAGACATACAAATTCTTGTCATATGGGTTTTCTACTTTTTAAACATATTCCCAGAATTTCATCCTTTCATGTTCTCTTTAATACAGTTCATCATACCACTCCACAGAATTTTAATGTACTTTACGCGGTAAAAAATATTTAAGCTTTTTAGAAACTGTTCTGCTT
>NW_017100444.1:521838-529541 GCF_001263275.1 Habropoda laboriosa | reverse complement strand
TAAATTTATAATAAAATTATTATAATAAATTTTTGAAACAATTAATCATCAGATGTTCAATCATTTTCAATAATTGTCAATTAGATAGGATGTAATTAATTCTACCTCGATTTACTATTTCAATATCTGATTACCGTATTACGTTATACGCTAACAATCAACCTTGTTTCTACGTCTATCTTCGATCAAAATTAATTTGACTAATCTGTTCCTTCTTTCCTGTAATACATTGTAACAATTAATTATAAAAGTAGCATAAAAGGTGGATACTACACAAAATTTATCTGAAAACTCTAGCAATCTCCCCCCCTACGATATTTCATTACTTATTTGAAAAGCACTAAAAAACTCGCGTATCATCCTCACCCTCATCAAATTCCAGACCGGTGGCGAGAAAAATTCGAAGGTTCCTTTCCAAATTGTTTTCACGTCCGTCATACCCACGGGCCTCGTTTCTGAGAGAAAGCAGCTCCTTCGGGACAATATTAACACCCTCGAATGCACCCTGCCAATTTAAAGTTCGTCGATGGCAAGCGAGTGATGGCTGCAGAATGAGATAGTCGCGAACGCCGAGAGAGAAACAAAGAGAAACGACGACCGAAGGAGAGAAAAATGGAGGAAAGCAGGAACGAAAGCGATTTCTTTGACAACGACTAGCTCCTCCAGCCGAACCACACCGATGTTTGAATACCCACTCTAATGCACCATAACGAGTGTATACTGTTTAAGTAGTCTTTTCTAGCGACGGAATAATTGCGCAATAACCAGTTTTCACCGGCGGATAATAAAAGCTTAATTAAAACGCGATAAACGACGTTTATCCACAACCTGGCGCCTGGATATCATTGTCGTTTCCTCGTCAGCGGCAGTCAACCCTACGGGATCCCATCAGCGATTCGTAGAGACTCGTGTGCCATCGATGAGCACAGGATTTCCCTGGGGAAATCGGCTTCAGAAACAACCATCAGCTATCGTTGATCGTTTCTTAAAATGGTGCGGCGCAGAGTACATCAGTGTCGCGTGCTGAATGTTAAATTTCAAGTCAGTGACTTGGATGCGTTTTAAATTAATAAAGCACGAATATATTTCTCTATTTTTAATCCAGTGGAGTTTTGACGTTCAAAGAGTGTAACGAGAAGTGTCGCGTCGCGTTCTTTTGCGATGTTCAAAAGGAAGCTCGCGGTCGCGACTATTACCCGCCAAATTAATCTTGGGTAACTAGTTCAAATTTGTTTTGCTCGGAACGTAGCAAACGTAGAGTACGTCACGAAACGATTGACGACTTGTTTTAAATAACTCGAGTGTTCGATCGCGACTCGAAATGTGCGTGATGTCTCCTCGAACGGCTGGAGATCTAAATGGTGTTCGCTCGATAGAACCTTTTTCGAATCTGTCGCTCGATTGCCGAATTTTTCTGGAGTCCGCAGTGACTCCCCCGCCAAGTGCAAGAAGACACGCGCATTGGTTTTTCACGTACGCACAAATTACCAATCAACGTGCCCCTTGAGTGTCACCCACCCTTCCGTTGCGCCCTTAGCGCGCCTTTCCTTGGAAGAAGTGGGGCCGTACCTGCGGGTGCGTGGCATCTTCGCTGTCCTTCGGTGACGCGTCGGAAATTCCCGCCAGGTCAACCCTCGGCCGAGAGTGCCGTTATACGCGCGTGTGGATTGACCCTTCAGGAATACCTGGTTTATGACACATCTTCGGTTATTGAGGACGCGGAAAAGTCGAAATTCTAAAGGCGTTGTTCTGTAAGAAATTACTTATTTTTTCGCGGAGCTACGAAGCGTCTTTGTTCTCAAAAATAACCTTCTCGTGCGAGCGTGCCATAAACCCGGCCAACGAAGACCCCACGCGTTCCGTACCTGCGCGACGGAACAAGAAGATTGATAACATAGGATGTTGTTGATCGTATCGATCACGAAGACCCCACGCGTTCCGTACCTGCGCGACGGAACAAGAAGATTGATAACATAGGATGTTGATCGTATCGATGTCATGTTTTGAATTTTATCTGCAAAAGCAGCGTTGTGGATGCATTTCAAATTAATACAATGTCCAACTTGTGTAAATTTCCTAAAATTGCGTCTACATCAAACGCACTGTGCAAAGTTCTGTGCACAACCGATGTAGACGGTAAAACACACTAATTTGAACCGAATCGCACGCAATTCACTGTGTATTGGCACATCAACGAAAATTGTACGATTGCGCGGTTGATGCAGCAATCTTTCTAAAAACAGTGAACGAAGTTCTCAACAATGCTTTCCAAAGCGCTAAAGGATACCGTTATATTTCAGATTAATTAAAAATTTAAGATCTCCATCTGAATACTTTGTTCCAGATAATTACGTCTGTGTAAATACTTCTACTTCCTAATACTAGTGCAACCCAATAGTGCCGTTTCCGCCATTTTCTCTCATCTTCTTTAACAGATGGTAAATGACAATAAATGCAGCACTTGCTATTTTAATATATTTGTTACATTTCATAATAAACGGTTTGCGCATTACGGAATTACTGTGAATATGAACGAACTTTCTGCGCGATCTTGCGCAGTTTTGTGCAGCGCACTTAGTGTCGACCAGTGGTTCTTAACCGGTGTTCCGTAAAATTACGAAAATGCTGCGTATTAGCTAGAGTACGCTTGAACGAACTTTAGCGTAAATGCGTAGTGCACAGTTTACAATACAGACAAGATGCAACTTGCATTAGTTTGTTAGTTTTATGACCTTAGTGATTTTGGTGTTCCGCAAACTTTCCTCATAATCAAAAGTGTTCCGTGAGTTCGAAAAGGTTAAAATAAGTATAATAATAATTTAGAAAATGTAACATGTCAAAACAAAATTAATGACACAGTTAGAAAAGCTACATAATGAAGAATAGTCTAATTTATTAAAAAATATAAATGCCAGTTTCAAATGCAACGTCTATTGTACTTAAGAATATGTTGTATTGTTCGTATGTATGTATATGCTTTTCGAGAATAAATATCCAAGTTTTATAATGAATTCCTACATAAATCAAAAGTAGACAACTTTATGACACCTTGTATACAATGAACTAAAGTAACACGTTTAACACATACAAAATGTCAACGCTTACGACGCAGTTATTGAAAGGGAAGGATAACACGAGAGAAAAATAAATACAAAGCACATGAATAAATATTATAGTTCTGAAAAATACAAAAAGACTCGAGGAAATAGAAGATATAAACAATATTTGTGTGATTTTTTCTAAAAAATAATATATAATGGTAAGAAACACGGAAAACTTTCTTTTGGAAAGAAAATCTACAATGTATTTTATTATTTACACTAACGAGAAAAACAGTCTGACTCGCTTTTGTTGCTCGCCCCTTATTTATGTAATATGTACATAGATGTTTCGGGAAAGTTCTCGGTTATTCCAAATAAAACAAAAGTGAATATGTTTATACAGTGGAGGATAAAAGTATTCATACACCCTATAAAACGGAATAACATTTTTAAAATTGGGCCAAACGACTTGAGTTTTTTTGAGAACTTCGAAAGATTAGTTTACTAGATGACGTGTAGATCTGAGCTCGTAATGAAAATTTAAAAAATACGTTTTGTAGATCTATATCAATTATACACACGCTGAAAATTTCATCGAAATCGATAGATGGAGAAACAAGCGACAGGCATCGAAAGATGTAAGAATCTGCAGATTTATTACTGTATATCTTCCGCGGTCCGAGAAATTTCCCGAATGCTCTCAGAAGAAATAGAAAATTCCTTACAATAACTATTTCTGCAATGATATAGAAGAACTCAATCACTAAATTATTAGTAATTACTATAGTCAATTTCTTCCATACTTATAGGTTACTTATTCACAATGTTAACGCAGCTTCCCGCGCTTCTTTGTGGTTGGAAGGTCGGGTTGGCGTTGGTAATTATTGCACGTGTATGTGCCAACTACTTATTGTCGCGATGATGATCGCGCTTTATTTATGATGTCGATTATTGCGGACTGGACCGCACTGGTGTATCAAGAATGTCGAGTATTGCGTGTTAGAGCGCTCAAAGTGGTGTCGATTCTCCTAGGCCCTCGTGCACTCCCCCGTGGTCCGCAGAGTAGGGCGTTGGCAGAGAGGGAGAGACGGTCCCAAACGGGGATGTCAGCCCCGCGTGGCGATTTTGCCGAAACGTCGACTTTATGGGTTTATGGCATGTTTACCGTTACTGAGCGCGCAGAGGCAAATACCGGGTCACGATGTATCCCGCAGAAGTGGAGAATTTTCGCGGCCATCAAGTAATAAACCGGATTTGCCCTCTGGCTTGAATAGGCTATTGTTATGAAAAAATTTGTAGAAAAACTTCTCAAAAGTAACGTCGCTTGGAATCCGTGCCATAAACCTCTGTTGGTTAAACACACAATAATCACACGACAAAAAAATACACAAATTCTTCATAATTAATTTCATTTCGTTAAACTGTAAACAACAACATATTATAAAAGCACATTTCTTCTCAAATCTACTACTGTATAAATTCATTCGTATAATTTAAGTGACTTTCGTTGAATTTTATTTCTCGACAAATTTTCTACGTACCCAAAGAGGAAAGCAATTTTCAAATCCATATAGCAGTTTCACCGAAAACTTCCACCATCAGGCAACTAAAATAAAGCATATATGAACATACGTATTCCTAGTAGCGACGGCGGCTAAACATAACAACGGGAATGGCGACATCTAAATATCGGTTAGAAATGCGGTATCGCTTTAAAGTATTCATAAAGAAACGCAAGCAGAGCGGAACTTATGGCATCCAGGTTCTGTCCAATCTTCGCCTAACACGGTCCGCGTGAAATTCTATGAATTTCGAATGCTGCCGCCATGATAGCGGGCCGAAGTACGTGCTCCTGGATACGTTGTCGTACGGGGGGCTGCGAGTATGCTCCGCATATCATATGTTGTCAGGCTGCATATAAATAATATGAAATTTCCTTTCCATCTTCGGGCATTAAAATCGTATTCCGCTCGCAAGAGGCGTTCCCCGACACCAAAGAAATTGTTCGTCGTAGCCTAGAAAATTGCATCGCAGCTCCGTTAAAGTTCGATTCGCTCGTCTCTCTGATATTTAACTAAGAATTTCTAACGGGACATCATATTCTAATTATATTTTCACGCCACTACCGACACAGAAAGATAAAATATCAGTCTAATGATTTAAACAACTTACTGTATCAATACTAGCTAAATTGATAACGGTACGCTAACTTTTTATTGATTTGAAATTGATGTTGTGGAGGTCAATAGCACTTTATCTCATTTCGATTGATTTGAATAATAAAAAATTCGTTGGAAAATTATTATAAATACTAACATTTTTGGGGAATTTTTGTGCAACTTACAATGCACAGTGATTCCAAACATTTGGCCGGTAGTGTATGCTCAACGTGGAAAACAACGCTGAAGTGAAGAAGCTGTATAGAGAAAATTCAGACACAGTCCTCCAACGTTTTGTGGTCGTTTCTAAATTTTACGAACGAGAGGCACTCAGGTTCAGCACAATAATTTGGACACGGACCAAGACGCGAGAGTTGAAAATTGGAGAAAATTTTCGAGACTGAACCATCGAGAGTTTAGACGAGTTATAGTACCGCGGCTGTCTCCCAAGCAGATGGGAACGCGTGGCGCCTGAACTTGGTTAAGCGTTTCGCACTTAAAAACCGTCTTCAATGTGACGTGAAGCAGTTGGAATTCAAGTCTTGTTGCGTTCAGCTTACTTCTTCAGTTCATCTAATTCATTAACGCAGTGCAGTCAAATAATAATGAATTATTAAAAATCGAAATCATCTCCGCGTTCATCTTCATTCCACACTATCGAAGACACATATCTCAGGATAAATTCCTTAAATAATTAAAAAAAAAAAACGGGGAGAAAACTCTTTCGTGCTCCGCAACAAAAGAAATAAGATATTTTCTTACCAATTAACGTTCACTAGGAATTTATTTAATTTGATAAATTAGCCTTACGATATGAATGTTTCTCTTGTTTCAACCGGCATTCGAAGTAGCGTCACGATTCTGCACTCCTTATATTATAAATATTTCTTATTTTAATCATATTTGCATAATTTTAAGCAACATAAGGATAAAGTTCCGAAAGGCCCCAGTGGCTCATCGACATGACATTTGAGAGGGAGGAGGAGAAGGGGGAATGAACCCCAAATATAAAATATTAGCTACAACCAATCATTAGTTTCCGAGATATTAATACAAAATTTTCAGTACTATACGCTGAAACTGCGTGTACAGGCGTTAGTAATGCATCGAATGCTGCCTATCCGGGTGTTACTAATGCAACCGTCTTCGGTGTAGTGGTCGTTGTCGTCAAGTGCCGAGTATCGGCCCGGTATCTATAGGGTGACGAATTGCGTCCAAATAAGGTTCATTAAACGAAGCAGCCACTCAAAGCGTGGCCGGCCGGATTTTAATCTAATCTAACCTAATCCTGTATGTAATCATCTTGTCGATCAGTCGCGCTGGAGCACAGCAGTCTAATACTGCCGAATATGTAGGCGGCGGGCAATATCAAAACACTGTCTGCGAACAGTCATCGCTTCGGCGAAATTTTACGTGGAACACCCTGTAGATATTGAGGCCGTTACCGCTATTGTGCAATCGGCTACTCCACACTTGATGGCAACGACCACTGCAGTGAAGACGGTTGATTAGTAACATCTGTATAGGCAGCATTCAATGTATTAGTCACGTCTGTATACGCAGTTTCAATGTATAGTACTGAAAGGTTTTTATTAATATCTTGGAAACTAATGATTTTCTGAAGCTAATAATTTATATTTGCACCCCCTGCCCCTTCCCAACAAATTTCATGCCAATGGGCGACCGGACCCTTTCGAAATTACACCCCAATATAATGCCTAGTAAAATAAAATAATGCGGTTTTGTTTGCGTATATGAGAAAATCCGCCCTGAAGACGGTGAAGCCAGCCATTTGAGGGCCCAGCGCGCGCGGTAGGGATGAAGTCCCTTTGGGTTTTTCCCGGGCCTGCTTCGCGGGGGAGGTGAACAAGGAAACGGCAGGACGACGCGTCCTGACACTTCACTCTTGACGAGACCGTTTCGAGACCTTTCATGTTCGCACTTTTGCGAACGACATAAAAACGTTTCAATTAATTTTACGCCTTCACCCTATTTCGGCTCAGAATATTTCTGACACGTACGAAAAAGATTTTAATATTGGGTCATATTTGACCCGGCATCGGCCGTATGTGCGACTGTCACGTCTTCCGTTGTCCGAGAGTTAACACTCGGACGGCGAACCCTTGCCTCGAGCGACTACGTAAACGGTGATGTTGGGTCTGTTCGAACATTAACGTTCGCTCGTGTGAGATTACGTTTTTCTACTTAGAATGGTTAATTCTTTTTATTCCTAAAATTCATAATATGAATAATAATAGTGAATAACAGAAATGGAAAATAAAAGAAATGTAGATAAACAATGTTTATTGTGATTCTCAGAGCTTATTGTGGTATGGCGATTAGTCTTTGCCCTCAGAAATCGTAAAGCAATAACTTGGAAATGTTATAAAACTTTCAAATGATTTTCTAAACTTGAAAATAGTCAATTTTTGTAGAATATAGATCACGTCTTTTCAAGTCACACTAAACTGTCGAGAAATGCATCTTTGGAGACACACTCGCT
>NW_017100444.1:512426-521782 GCF_001263275.1 Habropoda laboriosa | reverse complement strand
CCGAACGGACCCGGGCGTCGTTATTATAATTCGCAGCGCCACACTGCACCGTATGGTGTAGTAACTTATCATATAGATTATAAATGACTTATAATTATTGTATAATATTGTGGGATCAATTCGTTAGGGAAAAAGTATACTCCCTGTCGCGTAACCAGCTCGGCGCGCTAGCTTCAACTGCCTTCTTCTCCTGGGGCCCGGGGCCTCTTCTACGCTTCGCTTTTCGCTCACACTCACACACTCGCTCATGCCGCACCGATACGCACACGCACTCACGCGTGTCGGACCCGATCGCCGGCGGATGAGTCACCACATATGTACATATAATACAATGTGTGGAAAATTCGTCCTGAAGACGGTGAAGCGAGCCACTTGAGGCCGGGCCCAGCAGGCGCGGTGGGGGTGTAAAATACACTGTTGCGAGAACGTAGAAACGTTTAATTAATTTTACAACCGCCCTATTCCGGCTCAGAGTATTTCTGACAGATGTGTCTGCATAATGAACATAAATGTTGCATATGTAAGAGAAATCGAGGGCGCCGTCGAGACGGCCAGCCCGGATGTTCATTGTAATAGGAGCAGGCGATATCGGGCCCGAGGACTGAGCCGCCACGAACATCGGTGACCAACCCTCGAGGCCCATGGTGACGCCTTTTTGGGAACGGCGGGACAAAGGGGCTCTCCTAGCCGGAAGGGCAGTCTCGCTTAGAATCACCGTGTAACGGCTAACCAAGCGAACCCACACTAATAAAGTTTCAACATCAGATACGCGCCTGGTCATTCTTTTTCCTTACACATAAGTATAGCTTTTCAATAGTTTTAAACAAACACAACGTGATAGACGATAGTTAGAACGCATGCTATGTAATAATAATGAAAATAAAATTAATTGCACTTAAATAAATGAAAGAAATTTGTATTAAGTGTGACCTCACTCTGAAAACCATTTACCTCGTTCCAAACAAAACATGTATTAATATATAATATTATATAAGTTTAACCTGTATCTATAAGTTTTAACGACATGTTTCAGAGCTACATTTAGCCTAACCCAGATTTGACGAAGACGTTTTAAAAATATTTTGATTTATAACATCGGACGTCGCTCAGATTGGTTTTGGACGTCTTTAAGGCTTTGTTGGACGTTATTAAGACGTCCCGAATTCAATTTTATTGTTAGGCAGACGTCTTTAAGACGTTCACAAGAAGTTTGTGTGCTACCTGAGTATAGTGTAACAACTGTAAATGATATTCTAAAGAAATATTTTTTATATACTTGGATAATTTCATCAACAATTTTTTTATATAAATGTAAACTTTCAATCAAACGTTCTCTACGTTCGTTGAAACTGATGTATACAGGAATATAAATTAGCTTTGAAAACTTGTTTTCCCGAAATTTTCGATGTGTCTCTCTTTACCTCATGGGTTCTAACATACCATTTATTAATTCATAACACAAAATGGAGAAACTTTAGCCTGTGGAAACTGGAAACAGCCCTTTTCTAGCAACTACATAATTTATTGACGCATCAGAAAATTCTCTACAAACAACAAAGATACACTGCTTCCCGCTCGAAATACAGAACTTTTCCTTTTTAGCATAAAATGCAACAGTCCAATCAAATTTGACGAGAATTGCTTCTATATTAAGATTAACCACTACTGCAACCATACAAAAGTCTAAATAAATGTATCAAATTTTACTTCGCGATGTACCAAATGTATAGTATGTACTTAAAACTATTTCATATTCACATTCGACACAATAATTTATAAACGAATAAAGATTCAAAATTCACATTTATAAGGAAGGAAGAGTTTTCAGACCTACAGTGGTTCACAAAAGTGTTTGAACGCGTGCAAGTAGAAACTGAATCAAGAGAGATATGTATGTTAGACTTAAGTTTTGAAGATAGTACTGTGGGATTTTGTTAAATACTTTTGCGTTTATTATGATAAAAAGTAACCCCACGCGACGCCGGTGCTGTTCACTTATAATCTGCCTCCTTTTTCTCTCATTGGGCACTTGGCTGCTCGATGTCCTCTCGCTCCGCAGTTATGGCACCTCTCGCTGTTTTAATGCTGTCCGTCCACAGCTGGCGGTCTATGCCTCCCGAAGAACTCGTTGGTTCCCGCTGTCTTCCTCGAGGCTGGATTCGCCTCGGCTCTTGTCTGTAACTCGACCTTCTCGAATGCGGCGAAGAGTGCTGCCTTCGTCTGGAACTTCTCTATGCGCGTTTGATTTCGCAAAATCACGTCTGAGATTCCCTGAATGAGATGTTCAATCATCTCCTCTTCGTCGACAGGTACACGATTTCCCAGTATTAACTTCTGATGATAATAATCACTAAAGCGCTCCATGTTTCCAACGTCGTTGTTCGAACTCTCTTTTCCTCGCGACTTTATGGAGGAGGTGATGGAACATCGCTTTCATCTCTCGCAGCAGTTCGTCCACTTCCACGGTGACGTACTCAGGTTTCGAATGGAACCACTCTATTGCTTTGCCTCAGTCGCGATCCTAAAAGTACAGTCGCCTCACAGTCCGTCTGTTCTCAATAACTGAAATTGTCGCTCCCAATGCTCGTATGGCCCGTCGCTGTCGTAATGATTTAACAAATCGGCGATTGCCGTTACAGTTATCCGCGGGCGACGATTTTCCTCGGATGATGATGTATGTGGAACATCCACGCGCTGTCTCAGTTCGTTCTGTCGAAGTCACTGACAGCGCCATATTCATCTCGCGTCGCATCCATTCGGATTCTCCGTCATTTCTCACTGGAGCTTCGCTAGACGTCAAATAATACGTGTCTTCGGTGGAGTCCTCTGCACGTCCTACCGTTGGTTCAACGCACAGAAGTCTCGAAATCAACTCAGTCTTTGAACCTATAGTCTGTTGTCCATACTCTCGTAATTTATCTTTTAATTGTGATACTGTAAACTCACTATACTCAGTTGTACTCATCTTGGCACACTCCCTCTCACAGCACCGGACTTCCCCGGCGATCGACACTCCCGTGTACGGATAACTTACGAATGCCAATCACTATCTCACTATCCCGGACGAGCCCCCAATTTTGTAGGAACCTAGGGAAAAATATTGAGGGACCCAACGGGAATCGAACCCGGGACCTTCGGTTTAGCAAAGCCGAGGCTTTGCGTGCTACGCCAACCACTCCCCCTCTATTCTCCCTTGTCGGTTTCCTATTTGGGTATGGAGGCCCCGAGTACTATTAACTACTGTCAGGTACAAGTGTTAGGACAGTACATATAAAATTTCAAGTCAATCGAATAAGGAATATATAAGTTATTAAGCATTCAGTATACAGATGTACTGTACGTTGCTCACAAACGTGTTTAAACGCTTAGAAATCAACGAGACAAACATTGGTAGCTTCAGTCGGTCTCTAGACATCGTGTAGTAAGTTCTAGATCGTTGTACATCACTGTAGTTATAGTGACAATGAATTTAAGACGAACAGAAATGCAAATGTGCGAGAGACAGATTATGCAGAAAATGTATAATGACGGAAAATCCCATAGGCAAATTGCTGAATGTATAGGTAAAAGTGTGTCCATAGTGCATTACGTTATAAAAAAATCAAAAACTGAGGGAACAGTGGCGAACAGCGTACAGGTCGCTTGAATAAGTTAAGAGAGCAGAAGATTGCTGTCCCCGAAATAAAAAAAAATCTGAATATTTCGATAACAAAACTTGCTCAAATGATTAATGAGTATTTTGGACAAAGTGTTCATCCCGAATTATGCCGCAGAATACTTCGAAAGAATAATTTTCATAGTAGGGTACCAAGGAAGATGCCATTCATAAGTAAGACTAATAAAGCTAAACTATTAAAATTTGCAAAGGAATATGAAAATAAAAATAACAATTTCTGCAACACAATCATTTTTCCGATGAAGGTAAATTCAATATATTTGGGTTGGACTGACAATGTTATGTGTGGAGGAAACCGAACACGGAAATGAATATGCATAATTTACGACCAATAGTTAAACACGGTGGTGGTTCGGTGATGGTTTGGGGGTGTATGGCAGCAAATTGTATGGGAAATCTTGTGTTTATAGATGGCACTTTAGACAAATTCAAGTATTTAAACACTTTAAAAAACAATTTTAAATCCTCCATCATGCACAACACACTCAATCCTACATATATGGTTACCACAAAGGGAGCCACCATTAAGGAACTCACCCAAAGGACGAGAGTAATTGTTTAGTCGTAAAATAGGACAAACCTAAGGGAATCCTGTAGCCGGATTTATGGCTTCACAAATGGTTACGTGCAGGTAACTATTTTGTTTCCAACGGACAATAGTGTCCTTTTTCGCGTTGCCTGCGATACTCGGTCACTAGGACTCGAGAGGCCATAAATCCTGGAGTCTCCAAGAGTTCAAGGGACAAGTGGGCCTCGATATTTTCGTGACTAGGCCCACTTTACGCGAGAAAGTCCCGACTTCGCGGAGACTCCGCAGGGTTCCCAAACATTCCTTCGCCGAACACTTCTTCGGTCGTTGTGCATCCCTTCCCTAAAACAGCACGTTTAGGGCGTAACGGGAAGGGGGTGTCAATGCATCGGAGAAAAACTGATTGGTGGAAAATCGTTTTGGAAATCACCAATCAGGGTGATTCGGCGAGGAACGCGGCTTTCGTGGAGACGGACCACGAAAGCTTGCGACAGTACAAGTAGAAGTCTCAGCAAGAGAACACAGTTCTAGTAGAAGTCTCATCAAGAGGCACTGTATCGAGTTCTCATCAATGAGGAAACCTGTAACCAATCCGTATCAATAAACCAATAGTACCAAGGTGAATCGACGTCAAAATTGTTGAATCCCTTTCCCACGTCGTTAAGTTGCCGTCGGAAGAAGCTTTGCAACTACACACTGTACAATACACAACGTATGCTGCATACACCAGCCCAAAGTCCGGATATTAATCCGATTGTGCATTTGTGGGCGGAATTAGGCAGAAGATTGAAAAATTACGACATTAGTTCAACAGAACAATTAAAACAAAAAATGTTAGAAATATGGGACTACACTGAGCCCAAAGTAACCGAAAACTTAGTGCATAGCATAGGACGACGTCTTACAGAAGTAGTTAAGGCAAAAGGAGGTCCAACTAAATATTAATATAGAGCAAGGTATAAATAATTTCTACCGTTCGAATACTTTTGTAACGCCCTTACAGTACATCTGTATAATAAATGCTACATAATTTCTCCATACATTATTCGATTGACTTGAAATTTTATATGTACTATTCTAATACTTGTGTCTGACAGTAGTTTTAGTACTATCTACAAAACTTAAGTCTAACATACATATCTCTCTTGTTTCAGTTTTCACTTGCACGCGTTCGAACACTTTCACGAGCCACTTTATATGTCCTCTTTCATCCTTAGGAACAGTAGAATACATTACTAAAGTTTGGCCACCTATTTCCTTGTCACCCTGTATAACATTTTTGCTTTTCAAGAATTAAAGAAAAAAGCTGAATGTCACATTTATATCCTCTTAAAAAATTGAAACTTTTCATTGAGTAGTTGACAAAATGACAAAATTTCCCAAACTTTTCCTTTTTTTAGACGCATCAGGATGGTGTATCCCCTTAGTAAGGCACCAGGATGCATTTTTAATTGTAATATATTGCAAATATTTTTAATACTCTAATAAATTATCCAAATTTAAAGAAAACACAATATTTTTGAAATATTCCAACCAAATTTGAATTGTGTGAAGTACTACTTAAATTTTTATTAGAAAAAGAGGAAAACAGAAGACTTTCAATGAGTTGCTACAAAGTTTAAGTCTGTTGTTAACTTTAAATTACTAAAGTGTATAATTACAATTTATCAACTATTTTACGATTACTCGATGCCCTTCATTTTGTATTTTAAAGTTTAAAATAGTTTTCCTCTCTGTTACTAACGTACTACAACACATACATATATTTCTGAGAATTGCTGGCTATGGTCTTAGTCCGAAGTTTAATCTTCAATTTCTTGTTCACTTTATACCTCCAGTCTTAAACCTCGAGTTTAGTGTTTAACATATAGTTTCAGCTTAAACTCATTTGCTAAATTTAACAGCATACGAAATAAATTTATGAAATCAATTTAAAGTGAAAGTTTTCACCATATCTCACCCTGCCACAGATTTCAAAATTAACTTTATCACTGCAGTAAAATTATGCCTTGAAAGTTCATCCTCAAATTCATATAAATCTCTTATTTAAACGAGTATAAATCTCAATGATACCATTGAAATCGAATATTAAAATATTTTATTTTCAAATCTGTTGCATATATTCTTACGAACCATACAATTCGAAAATCTAAATTTAATCCAATCCAGCAATCTACAATTTAAACGAATCCTGAATCTGCTGTTCAATTCCAAAATAATTTCTGCACCGTACAATTTAAATATTCAGATTTTCCAATCATAAACTTCTTATCTCGATCTTTAGAACAAACAACCTAGGAATGTCAATGTTGAATTTCTCAATTAATTAATCTACCGAATGATCTATTTGCAGTAGCAAAGATCTTTACATTCACTATACCAGAAATACATCATTCTTTATTTACATACGTATGTATATAAACTTGATCTTTCAATGTAGTTTCAGATGTATGATTAAGAACACAATATTTAACTGTAACCGATCTAGTATTGTGAGATCGCGGAAAGGGAATACGCATTACCTATTCTCGAGTCAAGTAACATATCTTCAGTCAAACAAAGTTTCACATATCGTCTTTCAGCATCGAGCTACATATATTTATCTTCCCATGGGGTTACGTCGTCGTTTCCCGAGCCTCTGATGTCTCAGCTACTTTCCTCTGCCTATCTACAACTAAGACATATTTTCCTCATCTTTTCCGTTTCGTCTTCGTCTTCTCGTCAGGAATCGGAATGCGAACGACGATGTGCACTATCCCCCGGGAAATCACTTATGATTCCCAATGCACATGTTTGTTCTCGTTGGTATTAGCATTATACAATCACTCTTTGTTTCTGCGCCAAGACGAAATAACCGATAGAGAACGAAGCCGAAACGACATTGCCTTGTTAGCCAAACGGCAGACTTCTATTTCTCTATTTCCAGGTACGAAACTTTTCGTGGTTGTCGATTATCTTATTTTCGGATCTTGTGTTGATTGTGATGGATAGTGACGTTGTTAAGGATACTTAAGTTCAGACCAGGTTTACGATACGGACGCGACTCTGCTATTTTCGAGATTAAGGTTTCGTTCGTTAATTATTCCTTATTGTCAGGAGGGCTCCAAACCGCTCATAAAAGCTGAGAATTTGGAGTTTCTTTGTGCAACTCAATAGCAACTGACGTATCATAAACCAGCGCAATCTGAGGCACATGTGAGCGAGCGAGCGGGACCGTTACCCTGGGTTTTTCCCATAAGCCCAGGTGACGCGTACCTCACATAGAACACCACCTTCCTGAGGGTGAACGGCGTTGGCGTTGGGCGTCGACCAAGGCCCTAATTTGATTGGGAGTTTTGGCCTTCCACTCAAAACTCACCCCCGTCAAAGGACCCAAATCGAGAGACGACACCATATAAAAGGGTGACAGGTGACAAAAAACGTGGCATTGTTGTGAGAACAAATTGGTGACAACTAGAACTCTGAATTCTCGTGAACACTCTCGTACTGAACTATTACAGGACACTTTGAACCTCAGTACATTGGACTCGCACATATTTAACATTTAAGAATTTGTTTATATATATTAATGTTACCTAGAAAACTGTGTAGCAAATAAAGTATTATTTGCTAAATAATCGGCTTCACGAATAGTGTGGGAGCCAACAGACGTGTTGTACGTTTTAGTAAATGCAACAAATTATATTTTTCTCGTTCTAATAATGTAGTGTTCAAAAATCGAATACAAAAGAAATGAAGTAATTTGGAATGTGTTAAATGATTATTATTATTTATTTATGCCATGTTGCATCGTCGTATTAGCCATTGACGACCACGAAAAATTACAGAAGAATAACTCGTTATCTTTTGTTTGTATCAGAAAACGGTTTAAATGAACTACGTAGCATTATAAGGGCTGCATCAGATACACGCAACTACTCTTCGTTCAAAATAAGAATAACCTCGCTTCGCGCATGGGACGTGCCTAGGGCAGGGCTAGAACGTCCAAGCCCCCACTTAACCGCCTACGTTTTTCTCCGTCTTACCCTCTGCTACGCTCTCTGTCTATGCGCAGAATGGACTAAAATCGGTCCGAGAGCGAGGTTATTCTTATTTTGAACGACGTATAGCATAGTTAGAAACGTTTTGCGCATGCGTGAGACGGGGCCCTGCGTGACTGTGTGTGCGCCTCGATTTCTGTTGGTTCCGTTACACCACCATAGGCGAGAGAATACGCGCGTTATTGAATATCTAGTGCAACTTGTGTTTCTCTCTTTACTATAGTCATAACTGAAATTCTTGTCAGTCATTTTTGCCAGGCAGCGTTAACAAATGTTATTGTATCCCCACCATAAACAAAGGAACTTTTACGCTCTCTGCGATCGGCAATTTCATACGTACTGTCGTATGCAACTCCACGACTTCGGCCCAATAGAAAGTTAACAGAATAGCAAATCAAGATCACCGAAAGATAAGATCCTCGCGCTCCTCCGGAAAACTGTCCGTTACGGGCAGGATCCTTAATTTCTCTTGTCTTTTCTCTTCCTTTGTCCCTCTCCGAACGTTCCGTCAGGACACTGTCCATCGCGAATAAGACCCTTTTCCCCTTTTCTCCATATTCCTCAGCGCAACAACGAGTCACAACCTTTTCCACCAAATTTTCGGAAAAGATGGACATTTCAGATAGGATGTCCTCTATCCAACGGGATTCCCAAAAACTATCCCCACCTAACGTCCAAATATACCAAGGGAAAACGCCTTACTGTAAGCGAGTGCGGAACGAGACTCAGTTCACATCGAATCCAGCAAATTGTAAGAGTGCAAAATAAAACAGCTTATACAATAAAAGCTAGTAAGTCTACGACAGTACTGACCCAGTATATTCTTTCAATATTTATTTGTTTTGTACTTCCCGTTTGATTCTTCTCCTTAGCTTCGATTGTTTCTCTTTATGTCTCTCACGCCCGTTACCTTTAATTTCCTCTTTGACTATCCTTCGTTACCTTCATCTTTTATTCTTGACATACAATTTTGATGTCTTCGTATGAAATAAACTATTGTTATTATGCTACATACAATTCATGTAATTGAACAATAATCACGAATAATCGATGGAGTAAGTTTCTCTTTGCTCATTAGCACCGATAAACAGCCTCATTGACAACGAACATG
>NW_017100444.1:510765-512415 GCF_001263275.1 Habropoda laboriosa | reverse complement strand
CCTTATCATGGCAACCATAAACCCGCGATTCAGAAGCACCGAAGGTCCGCCAGTAATTAGCTTAGGCTAATAAGCTGCGGCCCTTAACATCCTTTCAGGTCAATATTAACACGCGTAATGGAGCCAGTCCCGTGAATTCACAGCTTGCAACATTAACGAGATAAGGTATAATTTAAAAGTTCCAAAATGAAAGCGGCGACAATGAACAGAGGGTGAGGAGCTTGAGCGCCTCGGATGAATATCCGTCATAAATGAAAACTTTCGGCATTGAAACGGTGAATGCCGGTAATTTGCAAGCAGAAAAGATTCTCCAGAAGGGTTGCCGCCGAGCCATGAGAACTCTGTTGTGCCACCAACAAGCCTGAGTTTCTCAGGTGCTTCACAAATTTCAACCGGCTGCTTTGTTATCCTTCTATAACGTCATGTGACTTGAAAGTTATAATATCCATCTATCTATATTTTACAAGTCTTACTTTATTTGTTCATTGCTGTACTATTGCGTTATATTGCCGTACCGTTACATTAATATCAACCAATTTCTTTATAATAATCATCAATGGAGCCGTTTTTTCTGATAGTGGTATAAGTCCAATTTTGAAAAAAACTGAGCTAAGGCTAGTTTCAGCTAAACAGCACTTGCTTCTGCACACTCAGTAACGATAGACGTGCCATAAACCCGGAACACGATGCATCGGCAAGCGATAGACGCGGGACTGCTTCCCCCCTTGGGCCTGTCTCTCTTCGTTGATCTGCACCTTCGTTTCGTTAGCTCCCGAGCCACCTTGGCGGGCAGAGTGCTCGTGGGTCCAGGAGGGTTCTCCAAAGGGATAAGGCAGACACCGATTTCCAAATCAAATTAACGCCTACCTTCTGCAAATCTGTATAAAGAAGCGAGAAATAAAAAAAAATAGACAAATCGATTCGAAGTGATACACATCTTCAGAATATACAACCAAGTATGACTAGCTCGCGGCAATCGACAGTATCATACTTGATTTTAGTTTAGTAGGTACTAGTCTCTAAGGTTAACGCCAATCAATTTCAGTTGGTACACACATGTGCAATAATACATATACGCCAACTCACCACGAGGAAGCGCGGAAAGTTGCGTTAACGCTGCTATTGTAAACGATATACATAACTGAGCCGGGTTTATCTAAAGTGGTATAAGTTCAATTTAGAAAAAAATGAGTTAAGGCTAGCTTCAGCTAAACATGGATGTCTTCTTTTCATATTTATAATAACAAAGTCAATAGACTACAACATCCTCGTGAATTCATCAAAAGAAGTTTAATTGTTAAATATTATTGCAAAATGCTTTTTTTTTTTAAGTGGTCATTTGTAGCTAACAAAACCTTGTGTTTCTTTAACAATATTAATAATTATTATCACAATAAAATTGAACATATTTACAATTACAATTAGACGAAATTATTAACGTATGCTAATATTTTTGTATTCATTCAAACGCAAACCCTTAAATATCTCAATATAAGAGTAAAAGAATATTCAATTCTTGCTTCTCCTATTAAAATGTAAAATTGTGATCAACTGTAACTTTTCTCTTTCGTAAACGAAGAAAAATCTGATTACAGAGGGTTATCGTCGCTCGTTCTCTGGACGCAGATGTATTTTTCCGCAAATGCAAGG
>NW_017100444.1:509075-510709 GCF_001263275.1 Habropoda laboriosa | reverse complement strand
TCGGTTCAGAAACGCTTTGCAGTGAAAGAACACGCGAGAATGCGTTACGAGAAGCAAGAAAGAATGATGCCAAGAGAGGAAAGGGAAATCGTTTTCTGGACTACTACGTGAAGTTTACGCAGCGTTTCACTTCCTCCGGACGGGTTCAATAAAAATTTATTTTCAAGATTTACGCGCCGCACGTATTATTAGGTTACGAACAAATATTTCAGGGAATATTCCTTTTCCTGTTGTTTTATTATTTTGAATGGTATCGCCTGTTCTCGTTGATCTATCGTATTTTATTATTGAGAGAGAAACGGGGCATACAATTTTTTATATTAATATACTAACCGCCAGTTGTAAAATTAACATATCGTTTTGTAACTTTTAATTTCCTGTTTGCGTACATATTGCGTTCATTTTCGTATTATATATCAGAAAATTCGTTTCCTTTATTAAAATAGTGACTGTTAAAGTTTGTTATAAGTATAGATTATAATATACGGAAAAGGAAATTTGTGGTTTTAATTGAAACCTAGAGAACTTACATCATGTTTCCTTTTGTAAATTATGTAGGGGGAGTTCTCTTAACGCCGGACGGCACCTAATATCGGACGTTAGTTATATCTGCAACAATTGAAACGCTACCGAGCCGTTATTCTGCGTATCTCCTAGAGGAGACAAGAGGAATAAAAATAAGTTTTCTACGCGTTTCAGTCGCGTGTGCACAGGTAGAGAGATTTGTTTAAGAAAAACCTTAAGCGTCCGGCGCTAAGGGAACTCCCCCTATGTACCAAAAACTGGTAACATAAGCGAATCAGATTAGAATTTAGGATTACAGCCTGACATACATTTTTTTTACTATATAATTGCATACTTTCTTGCATCGGGTTTGTTTAAAATGCAAACTAAGAAAAATTACAAACATTTCAATTTACACTTCTATTTATTTGGTCAGTGTTTTTTTAAATTAATGGTGAGTATTTTTTAAACTAAATAGTCAGTAAAAACGATTATTTTGGTCAGTATAAATAATTAATTGTCAGTATTAAATCGCATTTTGTCAGTAAAATTTTTTTATTTAGACGGTATTAATTTGGTTTTTGGTCAATAAAATTTTAATTTTTGGTTAGGTTAGGTTAAATTAGGATATTTTATTATTGACACACTGACCGTCTATTTAAAATACTGACCAATTATTATGTTTACTAATATTATAATGAAAATACTGACAGTTTTTGTATTAATCGGTGTAATACAGACTATATTACGTACTGTTTTATTTTAAATATTTATCATTTATTTGAAATACTGACTAAAAATTTTTTAAAATACTAACCCTATGAATAACAGCCTTCGATTTACACGTAATCTCTCGGGTTAAAATTATTTAATACTCTTTTCAAGCTCTTAAGACTCTTTTTATTTATTTAATGCTAATATTACTTTTCATTATTTATTTAGTAGGAATCTGAATTGAATTAACACAGACTTCAGAACTTGTGAATATTTTTCTAAAAATTTGAAACGCAACAAACTGACTAAAATGTCAAACAATTTTGGCTTTTTAATCGCAAATAAAACTACATATTACATAAATTTTCCTACTTCACCATCCAAGAGATCTTCGATATTAATTTCTTCGCGCTCAT
>NW_017100444.1:506235-509000 GCF_001263275.1 Habropoda laboriosa | reverse complement strand
GGTCAGGAAAGCCGATCATCCTTGTTTTTATCTCACAAAGAGCTTTCTCCAGCTTACTTCAAATTCTTCGATAATTTCGAACTACTTACACCACTATTCGCAAGGAGAACAAATCGTTGCCCCTGGTGGAACAATTTCAACGTAACAAACTAACAAATTTCTAACTTAAACTAACAAAAAGAACCGGTTCCTAATAATCGTTCTGCAAAGTTTTCGCTCGGTTTGAGAAGAATACCTCAATGCTGTAATGCTTTTATTTATAGTCTCGGGAATACTCATCTCAAAAGACCAACCTGAAAGCGTTTATCATGCTTCATTCCTCTGCATCGTATCCGTTCTGCATCCCTTCGAGAATACACTTTCGTAACGTCAGGAGCTTTGCTATGCAGACGAAAACACCCAGCAACAATACCTGCATGCACTGTATCAGCAATTCTTGCACTGCGGTGAGGAGATAATTCGCGAATCGAAGGGAACAAGATTGTGCAATTAACACTATAAGAATATCATACACTCCCGTTCATAAGTATTAGGACACTTATTGGATGTGGACTAAATTTAAATGGTCACTACAAAATTATCAAGACCCAAACAAAAATTATTCAATCTCGAATCTCGTAGTATAAGGAGCACATATGCACCCATTCCTCCATTTACGCGGATTGACCGTTCCGCGTTGATTTTTTTTACGCGAATAAAAATCGCGTAGATAGAGTCTGCTTGTGCGAAAAAAAGAAACATGGTAAGAAAAACAGGTATACGTTATGAAAATATTTAAATCGCATAGGTTAATAAAAAAATAATGATATTTCAGAAAACTAAAATAAGTTTTATTCGGTGTCAGAATCTGTATTGTAAAACTTCAATCGTCAGTTATGTAATTAGTATGTTCAAGTAAGAATTTGCGTCTCTCTGATACGTAATAAATTCAATGAAAGTTTATAGAAAACAACCTATCTGACCGCGTAAATAGAGGTATAATTTACCACGTAAAAAAAAACTCGCGTATAAAAAGTACAGCGTAAATGGAGAGATGGGTATATACAGGGTGTCCCGTAACTCCTCGAACACCCGGAAATGGAGGGTTGCTGGGGTGACTCTGAACAACTTTTTCCTTTACCAAAATGTTGTTTGAAGCTTCGTTTTTGAATTATTAACGAAAAACACTGGCCAATCAGAGCGCGCGTAGAGCCCGCGCCCAGGGACGAAAGAACAGAGATTCATCCGCGCGCGATCGAACAAATGCGTACGTGTGACTTCTCGGTTATCTATCGCTGTCAAAAAAATTTAACTTTGCACCGCTACTTTTATAAGGCTTAGAGAATGGTTTTCACGCGTACGCATCTGTTCGATCGCACGCGGATGAGCCTCTGTTCTCGTCCCTGAGCGCGGGCTCTATGCACGCTCTGATTGGCCAATGTTTTTCGTTAATAATTCAAAAATGAAGCTTCAAACGACATTTTGGTAAAGGAATAAGTTGTTCAGAGTCACCCCAGCAACACCCCATTTCCGGGTGTTCGAGGAATTACGGGACACCCTGTATATATATATATATATTTTTTTTTTGTACTGATATATCGTCACCTTAATGTGGTTAATGGTTCGAAAAGTAAAACTCTGGAAATTGAAATAATCGGAGTCTGATTACAAATTCTGAATTGCGGAAATTGTGCTGTTACAGCGTCTATAAAGTAATTTTCGAAGTTTAAATAATAGATTTTGATCGAATATCAGTAAGTCGAGGGTACTGTTTGACAATGATATAAGAATAATTCTGGAAAAGTATTACTATTATTTATTACTAACAATAAGTATTGGTTGACATGTCATTCGTTTGACATTTTACGTAAACAATGTAACCTGGGGTTTATAAACTGAGGAAAACTTTACATCTCACAAATATAAACTAAATTGTAGCGCGACCTACAAAACAGTTTCCATAAGAAAATAACGTTTCAATATACTTTTAGTGAGCAAATTTAAAGTTAGTAACAACATCTGCTGGTTTTTATGAAGTTAGTTTCGCGACGCGATTACTTACGTTGTAAGTTCAAAAAGACAATTTTGCAAATGTTACATGCGCTGCTTACTTGTAACTTAAAGTAACAAGAGTGCGAGCAGAGAGAAATACCGTAGACGGAAAATTTTGATTTTATACATTTGTATTTTTCACACTTTTAAAACTAACAAAGTCAGGACACCATATTTTATTTTATTTCATTCTATCCTCTATGACATCTGAAAATTTTTATCCAAATAAAAATCGTGCTCATGCTTATAAATAATATGAAATTGAAATGATGCGAAATACAGTAAATTCTCTACAAGTGTCAGTCAGTTTGGATTCTACAAATGTCAGTATAGATGGTCCTACGTCTAGGTCTGCGTCATTGCTGCGCGTTATCTCGCTCGCTGTCAGTCAAGCGTGTAACGCTACACCACTCGGTTTCTTTTACGAGATTTCACGGCTCGACAATTCATAATAGAAAAATATAATTTCTTTAATTTTACTTTTTTTCATCTGAAATTTTTTTTAACATGTTGGTGAGATTTTTCTGATGAAAATGATATCAAACACGATATAATTTGAACAACATTTACTTATTAACACGTTCACTGTCATTTTCATCAAAAAAATCTCATCAATATGTTAAGAAAAATTTCGGGATAAAAAAACGTCAAATTAAAAAAGTCGGTATTTAAATCGCTTGGTTGCCTCGACTCACGTTTCATCCTTTTCTACGTTCGGCAAACTACAAAGGCGG
>NW_017100444.1:501684-506224 GCF_001263275.1 Habropoda laboriosa | reverse complement strand
GTATAGTTGGGGCCACGATATAGCAAGGTCGTAAATTAAACTCTCAAGAATCGGCATCGATTGATGTTGCGGCACTCAAGGCCGTGTGTTGCAGTCTGTTTGAGGGTTCCAACAATAAACTTTGGTACTTCAAGTAGAAAATGGTATTTCATTTACAAATGGAAAATATGTTAATATTAAGCTACACAATCTTTTTGCACTTTCTATCTGTATATAACACGAGTAGATAAACTAAGATGCTAAAGACATCAATAAGACCTTTACCTGTAACCGTACTTCCAAAAGCGGCTTCCCCCAGAGGGAGAAACCCTAATTTGTCCTAGCTGCATGCAGTTTTCAGTAAATATATTAGAATCAGTTGACTTTCGCTGGATACAAGAATTCTTCGTACGGTCCTGACAATGGTTTCAAGTACTTATCTGCTCGTATCTCTGTCAATTTTCGGGTCCCGGCAGCTAAAACATGTTTACTTTGACCACTGACCGATTTTACGACCTCGCTATATCGTGGCCCCGACTATACTTGACATTCCTTTCCACATTCTTTTTATACTTCTCGTTTATATATTTTAAATATGTACTAAGAAAAATTAATAAGTATAAAACAAATGAACTTAGTTTCATTTTTAAAAGGAGCTTCGAAAACAAAACGGTGTGTTAGATTTCTTAGCCTTCCACCGATTTAACCTAAGGTTCCAATTCTTACGTTCTGCCATATTTAAATTTCCTCGCTTCCATAAAATCAACTTCATCCGATACAAAGCACAGCAGGAAAGTAAAGATTCAAATTACATTTACATTTGTTCCCATCGTCGTATCAGATTTATCCTTAAATAAATTGTGAAAAAAGAAACCCGTAAAGACTCGTCAATTTTACCGGGAGTCGCTGATTACGAGCGGGAAAGCTCGATATATTAATTTCCCGAGCGTACGCGGCGCATATTTTCGTGTGGAACGACGGGAGTATCAATGTACTGTACAAATTATATTTGCAACGAGAACGCGCGTACAATTGCAAATTAGTAGGAACGTGCACGTTCAGAAAATTCCACGTTGGATGACCTAGCTGCTAACAATAAGCTAACCATAAACTTCAATTACACGTAGGAAATGTGGGAATATATGATGTGCGTGCAACTGTAGCTGTATTTCTACAAACGCGCATACAGGGTAATCCTAGCAACTGGGCCAAGCTATAGCTCTGTTCCAAGTGAAGTTAGAAGAAAATCGTTGAGGAAAACATTGCACTGTTTAACCCTTTGACTGCGGAATGCTCCAAGATGAAACGCTTCGCGTGAGCGGCACGCGGCTCACCGATAGCCTTTGCTGAACGCGTATACATATGCGTCCATAGCAGTCAAAGGATTAACCAGCTCTATCATCCCATGGTAGGATTTCATTCGAAAGTGTATCGATACACTTGCAAAATGCAACCGCACTATTTTTTTAAATAGAGCCACACAATTATTTTTACATAAATTGACGCTTCGTGTAATTCTACGAGTGAAAATATAAGGTGTGGTTATTGAACACTCGATACTTTACCAGAAATTTCACTTTTTTGGAAAATTTACACCAAATACTTGAACTTTTCACCATTGCATTCTAAACATTTTCTCACACTGTTGTGTACCGTGCTCTTATTTACTCGGTTATAAGGCGTCACGGTCTTTTTTCAACCCAATGCGGAATGGGATGAAGGTTGTAATGAAAATGTTTAGTTGTGGTTGCTGTTCGGTTATAAGTTGCTTTATTGTGGAGCCGTGGTTCGGCTTCTGGTTACAAGGCTCCCTTTTGACTGATGGTTTATTAATTTTTTTTTTTAACAGGCAGCGCCTGTGTAGCTCGTTGCTTGAGTTTGGTGTAGAGTCACCTGGCGTAGATCCGCCCTATACTCTAAAAGAATTTGGAGATATTAGGTAGCCTAAAATAAAATTTTTAGTAATTTAAAAAACGAAGTAGAAGTCATGCAGGAAAAGTTGCAAAAAACCTGCTGAAGCCTGATGATTGCCCCAATGGGGCCAGAACCTTTTTGATTGATCGTTTATGTCGAACGGGGCTGCTCATATATTACAGTTATGCACAGAGCGACTATTAGCCCCCTTACACGAATTACTTTCTTCAGCGAGATTTTGCTTAAGCCGGCAAAATTTATTCGAATTCTTCAAGAGGCGGGCTATAAGGTATGTGTGCCGCAAGATGCGGCCATAATTTTGAGAAACACCTCTCACCGGTTTCGCTAACAATACTCGGCGTAATGTCCTCGACAATTCATTCCCAAATGGCCTGAACGGCAATTCTTAGCAAGCGTTGCACAAATCTCACGTGCGCAGGGGCCACAGGAAATACATCGATGTCGCTGATACATTTCTATCTGCTGATACACGATTTTGTGAGGCCCCTTGCACGCTTCAACGCCTGCCTTCTGAATCAGAATCACATTTCAAATACACAAGGAGTAAGTACCTCTAGAAAGAATGTAACATTCTTCTCCAAGTACATTAATGGCTTTAAATTATTTCCACGAAAATCACCTATTGCCTTTTGAACACGTTGACTGCCATGGGGGTCACCGGTGACCGGCACTCGACTTGGCTGCAGCGCCGTGGGGGTCACCGGTGAATGGCAACGCATAATAAAAAATTCAGGTTGGCGCCATGGGCAAACCACGTAAAATGCGCGCGGCAGTCAACGTGTTAAGTAGCCCCTTTTCCCTGGGAAAGTCCCAGGAAGTGGAGGCGCGGGCCTGCATTGCCGAGGCAATACTCTTGTCCTCGGGGACGAAGAAACTCGGAGATGTTTGGAAGAACATCTCTCGATTCTTCGCCTCGAGGGCCAGGAGTCGCCAGGCCTAAGTACGTGGTGTTTGGAAAAACATCTCTCGATTCTTCGTCTCGAGGGCCAAGAGTCGCCAGGCCTAAGTACGTGGCCCCCCCCGTGGCGGTCGTCACAGCCTTAATAACATATTTGTATTTAATTGTGAACGAAACCCATTAAAATCGGTCGTTAAAGATCATCATCAGGCAAGGCGTGATCAAAGTCTTATAATCAAAGTCTGAACTATGTTAAATGGCTTCGATTTTCACGAGAAGCATAAAAAAGGGCACGATAAAAAAGTACTCGACGCTACTTAATTCAGGGGTTGATGGGGGCGTTGAATAACTTTGTCCAGCAGCGCGCGCAGAGGCATTCCGAGTGAACGCTTCCGCCATAAACCACATGGGAAATATATCGCGTGTCCAGCGGCATTACAAGCGATGTTTCTACGGTGTAACGCGGAACTGATATAGATTCAAAATTTGGCCAGCGTGACGGGGCCGCGAATTTAATAAAATGAGGGAAAACAATGGTGGCTTGTTATTGTACATGAAAGAGCTAGCCGGAGGATAAAAATAAATGGCGCCCATGGCAGTGGATAATAGGAAACACTCGATATAGGACCTCATAATGAACGGTGCACAATGATGTTTGTCTAGTCAATAAGTAAGCCTTATATTTATACTCAAGGTTTTATAGACCTCTGACGTTATGCTTTGTACTTGAAATAGAGATTGTATACAGAGTATACCATCTAACTTTGTCACCTGAAATATTTTCATTGTAATTACAATTTCGTGAAATTGTTTCCTACACAAGTTTTGTATGGTTACGAAATTTTAATTACAACGGAAATATTTCAAGTGATAAAGTTAGGTGGCACACTCTGTATAGTGATTGATAGGTATCGCGCGGACTAAGTGTCTGAACGCATGTGAATAGATGATCATTGTAAGTATTTCAATTTTTATATTCGTAATTTGTTAGATTTTCAATTATATTTACATGGGGTGTAAGATTTTGGATCTCGATTCTTCGTTTTGGTAACGTTAGAAATTTACCATTTTCAAGGAAAGTCCTTTTGGAATAGGAGTGTTTCGAAATACCTTGCTAATATGCAAAGTAATAATATAATAGGTTTCTTAATGATCGCTTTGAAGACTTTACGCTTCATGCGGATCAGTTGCTGCTTCTGTGATTTCATCCGCGTTTTTAATTTAAAGCAGTGTATCTTATTCGTATGAATTGATTTCTTTTAAAATACAGTGAATGATGTTAAACAGAAATATGTATTTTAACAACTAATTAATACTTTAATATTTAAGATTAAGTAGAAATTAGTGCAAAATTGTAATTACGATGTATCAATTTATTATTTAAATTATTCTTGGCTTACATTTATGAGGATTAGATATTTCAGTCATTTTCTAAAATCTCTTCATACTTTATTCATATGTAATACTACTCTATTTGAATTTTCCGTATTGCAAAATTACTAGAGAGACATTTTCTGATTTTTTATTTAAAGAACATACTTCAGAAATCGTTTTATTTAAAACTGTTAAATAATCGAAAGTAGTATACATGATATAAAACTACTGTAATTACTATTTCTCCCATTTCACATTTTGGAAAGATATGAATAAAATGATGACCAATATTGAGATACTCAAAAATTTTGAGAAGTGCGCTTCTAAATTTTTGTTATACTGAAAAATAAAAAA
>NW_017100444.1:477934-500868 GCF_001263275.1 Habropoda laboriosa | reverse complement strand
AATTTTTATTATGTATACTTTTTTATATTTACTACATTTTTAAGGATATACAGGGAGATAGGGTAACACTTATCTTCATTCAAGGGCGGTTTCCACCCCGAAGAACCGAAAAAGGGGGGAAAAAATTGCCCGATACTTCTCTTGAGGTCCCCTACAAACTTGCAAAGTTTAAAAAAGAATCAGAATTTTCGGATTACCGAAGTTCCCTTGTTAGTCTGTTTATGCAAGCTGTATTTACGAGCTCAAGTCGTTGAATGCAACTTTTGTCAGTGCCATTCTTATCTTGTATCATAGTAACCGCAAGCTCGTTACTATTCCTTTCGTATTTCGCATTTTTGCTACAACTTTTTAACAAAGCTTTAAACCACCTATGTTTATATAACATTCTTTTCTTACGTATACCCATAAAATACACCGACAAAGTTTGATGGAAAAAAACTGGGTCACCCTGTATAGTTCAAAAATTGGGGTAATTACCATATCTTATACCTTTCTTTTCGCGAATTTGGAGCATTCAAAATGACATGTATGTAGGACGTGAACAGGGAGAAGGGAGCAGCAACGGGTCAACGTTGTAAAGTTTAATAAATAAAATAGAAAATAACAAAATTACAGATGTAAACGACTCGGTGGCCACTTAACGACCGCCGACACACCGCTCTCACACGCACAACCGTCGTCTCTCGGTAGCCTTTGTCTAGCTACCGCTGCACTAGACCGTCCCACATGTATTTATTTCTATTGCAATTTATAATCTAAAAATCGTGAAACGATTTCGTTCTTCCAAATTAAGCTTGTAACACTCTGCCGATGTTGAGTTACGGAGTCATCCTGGAGATAAACTCTGCAATGTCAAAATCAACTTACTCATCAACTCGCCGACTGTCCCTTCAAAGACCTTTCCAAGTTGACCCTCTCCCCAAAATCTCATCCTTATAAATACCTCTACAAAATCCCTTACGGGAAGCCAGACCAGTTGAGTTCAGTCAGTTCAGTCCAACACCAGTCGCAGCGAATACCACGTTTTCTTCATTTCGCGAAGTTCGCTCCTTGTTACACTAAATCCGCGTGTACCAAGTATCACCGCCGAAATACACACTATATTGTTAAAATATAATCGGTGTCTGCTTTTTCGTTCGGATTCCAACAACTCCTCGAACCCTCATTATACCCTAATTAGCCGGTAAAAAATGATGCATGACTAAAACCTTTTAGGCAGCAGTGTACGAGATTGGCCATAAAAGCTCTGAACGCTTTGTACAATAGACGCCCTTGATTTCCCTATTGTCCGTCTATCAGTACCGCCTCGAGCAGTCAGCAGTTGCGCTTCGTATCATCGATTTCCTTTTCCCTCTCCCTCTCTCTCTTCTTCGAGCTATTGCGAAACTGTGGATATTATGGACATTTCCATGGCGGCAAGGCGAACGACAGAAAGCAAGGGAACGCACGGGCTATGGCTGCACGCTGGCTCATGTTTATGAAGTGTGCATAGTCCTCCACTTATGAATAATGTTACAGCCGAAGCCGTTCTGTATCAGAACGCAACGTGACGTAACATAACGACACGCCATCGGCATAGAATACAGATCCCGGTAGGATGGCCCCTTTCGTATCGATAGCGAGCACGATTATGGTTGCAGCGATGTGTTGCACTTCGAACGGAGATGAAAAGTAGGAAGGTCTGCAACGGAAAGACCTCCAACAAGAAATCCTTCTATAGTGGAGCTTCCCCGTACGGTGAAACGGGTACGTAAAATCTATTTTCAACACGTTAAACGTGCCGGTCCCTAGGGACCGGCCGCCGATTTTTGGTTCAAGCTACACCGCCGCGCGCGTCGGTCCTTGCGTTCTGATTGTGAGACAAAACATTTTGTTTAGGCGACATCGATTTTTGTTCAATCAAAGCTTTCAGAACAGGAATATAACATTTGAACAAAAGTTAAAAAGTAATTTTTTAAGGATTTTTAAGTTGTCTTCTGTTTATAGTTCGCCCGTCGCGCATAGCCCACTTGACGGTCGAGTGTGGTGTGAACGGAAAGGCAAGCAAAACAGGCTGGGCGTTTAACGTGTTAATAATTAAATATGTAATTTTATAACTTCACAATTTTTCGTGGGAAACTGCATTCTTAACTTTTTAACGATTCCTTCCTTACTTAGTCCATTTTGTTTGCCTTTGCTTAATTATTACAGGTAATCTTACACACATTAACACATTCGCTACCAAATGTCATATATGTGACAGACAAATTCCTACGATAGAACGGTATTATCTACATTTAACCCTCGTACGACGAATGCAGGGTCATTTTGACTCAATAGCGATAAAGTCAGGCGGCTAAGATTACGTTTGATACAGGAAATACACGTATTTTATGTATCAAATGTAAATAAACAAGAAAAATATAAAATATATACAGTTGAAAGTATACAAATTTATACCCAATTCCTTCTTGAAACCCGTGTACAATAGATATTTTTCTATGGGTCAAAATGACCCTGCATTCGTCTCCCGTGTCCGTCTAAAATCATTCGCCTTCCGAGGGTTGATACTAGGGTGGATTGAAAAGTTCACGGCCTAAGTATGAAGGATTGCAGCTAAGTGCTTGTAATTTTTACCGAATAATATGTAATTAATTGTGTACTAATGTATACAGTTTCGTGTCTCTGTCGTCATGTTTCTCCCTTTTAGAGCTAGTGAAGTAGAGGTATTTGCAGTAGATGGAGTAGAGATGGACAAAATTAGAAAACGAACAGCGATCCAATACTTGAAGATAAAGGACCTCACATCAAAGGACCTTGCAAAAATTATTCGAAATTCTTGCGAAAATCATTCAAGATCCTTGCGGTGATGTCCTTTGTCACCAGGTACTGGATTATTCCTCCCTTTTTATGATAAATACCATCCGGGTTTATGTACATCCTATGATTATAATAACAATTGAATTACAATATTTCAGAAAAAAAATATTTGAAGGTTAATTATACATAGTGGAATATATACACGTGTATTTAAAAAAAAGTTATAAAAAAAAGTAACATCCTGAAAAAATCACTCCAGCAGGACAAGAACCCGCGACGAAAAAGAACATTCTTCCGCCAGCTAGATGTCTTACCAACTCCACCACGACTAATTCTGGTACTATATACATACACTTGAGAAGATAACACAGGTAAAAAACTTTAATATTAAATATCTCGTAAACTATTAACCGTCTGCCCCAAAAACCGGGTATCAGTGGCTTCAGTTTTTCAAGCTCTATCATTGTGCCAAAGATTGTTAGAGTCTGAGAGTTACACCTCGGGACCTTTCCTTGTAAGACTGAGGAGGAAAATATTTGAGGGTGTAACAGTATGATTAGAAAGCAATACAGTGAAATAAATACTTACATAGGCTAATATGGAACACCGCAATATCTCGGCAAATAAGTAACAAAATCAATCGACAATGTATTAAGGTATTTCACTAAAAAAAAAAAAGACAATCGTATTCAAATTTAAGCTTTAGTTACAAATCTGTCGCTGAATGCGAAGTTGAAAGCGTGTAAAAGCGTGTTTCATATTAATATTTTATAGTATTACATTATATTTTTACCATTATAAGTACATTATATTATTGTACTACAATATATTGCATAGTTTTATGCCATTACTATTATTATTGTTTATTTAATAGATGTATGATAACCTTGCCTGTGACAAGGTTCCAGTTGTCTTCTTTGTTTATATAAATATTCATTTTTCATAGTAAAAATAAAGTTAGTATGAGATTTCCTTACAAATTTCCTAGGTGTTTCAATTATCTTCCACTTTTTTAACTCACCGCGTTAGACTTTTTTTACATTTTTTACCCTGACTTCAAGGCACTTGAACTTTTACACAGTTAACTATTAACATACGAATACCTGTTAAGTTTGTCGTGTTTCACCATTAGTTTCACTTTAAAAAAAGCATATCTTTAACCCTTTCGCTCCGAAGGGCGTATATATACGCTCTCGAAAAGTGGGCGCTCGGGTACGAAGAGCGTACATATACGTTCATACCATATATACTTTTGTTTCTTTTTTGTTTTTGCGACAAAATTATCGTTTGCCAAATTTCATTTAAATCTTATAAGACAGATATTGGAAACATATGGGAAACAAAAATCAGATATGAAATGTTTAGTTACACGAAATAGTAACAATGTTGAAAGACTTGCTGAAAGACATTTTCCGTCTGTATATTCGAATAAGGCGGCAAAAAAGAAAAGTCAAGTTCGAAAATGTGTCATCTGCAGTAAACAAGGAAAAAGACGTGAGTCCAGATACTATTGTTCACAATGTGATGTTGGTTTATGTGTGGCTCTATGTTTTGAACTTTATCATACCAAAGTTGATTATTAATTATGTGATCGCCTTTAAATACTTTAGTAATTTTGTTATATTGTAATAAGAAATATTATATGAACATTATAATGTAATATTTTAAAAAATAAGTTAAGAAAATAAAATGATATTACTAAATATAATAAACTTCATTGTAAAATTTAGAGAACAAGAAACGACTTGTTATTACTTCGTAGCATTCCGTACCTCAGTGTCGACTAGTCAGTAATGCGCTCCGTCCGAAAAGGCTAAGTTTGGCAAACTTCTAATATCAGGTGTTCCATATTAGGTGCAGTTACCCTATATTATTTACTGAAATGTGCAAAACCCATACAATATGAAAAATGTTTATCTTAAATAGAAGTATGTAATTTGTATAAACATTCATAGTTTAGTCATTATATGCATTATTTTTCCATATATTTATACATGAGAATTCTCCTCGGAATAATGAATTTTCTAAAATCTCATTCCAAATAATTATTGTTTTAAAATTGCTTTTTCCGCTTATTTTAATTCAGCTCATCAGCAATAAAATCGGCCAAATCATCACACTAATCGTACATTTCTGAAGCCAAAAATCCTGAACCCGAAGCAGTTCGAAATGCTTCTTAATCGGCACGATTTGCACGAAGCACTTGCGAAAATATTTTCAAAGGTTCGGCGAAGGTGGGAAGTTACGATTTGGCAGGAAGCTGAGGGAACGGGAGCAGGATTCGTTGAATGGACATCCTGATTGATCAATCGGGGAACGATCGACGCAATCGTGATCCATCCTATGCCCCAGCGAAGCCCGCAGAAATACTCGGAGAGCGTTTCTTATGAAAAGTCGAACTTCGAAAACCAGCCCGGGCAAAAACGTCACGTTCAGTCGTAGAAAGTGGATCTACAATAACTGTAAAAAGTTTTTAACCAGACGCACCACGCCGTTTCCGCTTCTTTAACGAAGAACATTGGAAAGTTTAGCGCCGGCTTTATCTGTTCGGAGTTTAACGTTCCGCTATTACAAGAACACCCCTCTCTACTCTCGCCTTCCTACTTCCGCCGCTATAGAATGAATATCATAGTTTACCGAAGGCGTATTTTGAACGGTGTTAGATGAATTTTAAGCAATTACCACAGCCGATTAGATTTCACCGCACTCCGTCTAATTTAATTAACGTCTTACGCTCGAACTTGTTTCGTTACTTCTAATCGGCAGACAGAAATTACAGATTTCTGTTACACCAAGAGAAATTGTTTCGTTCGCTTATTTTCGAGAAGCTTCACGCTCGATTATTAGTCAATTACAGGATGTTTCGCATGCCTGCAAGAAATGATTCGAGATGCGACAATAAATGCGTGAAAGTAAATCTTTTGCAATTAGTAAATTCCAGATACAGAAGTTAGTAGCTTACAGTGACAAATTTTTACATAGTCTTATTTCAAATTTATTTTTACAATATAAAATACAGGGTGGTCAACCTTATCTGTGATATTACGCGAAGAAAATTTTCAAGTAATAAAATGAAATTACTCGTTAGCTATTAGGTTTAGGGCTAATAACGGTCGATACTTTTTTACTTACAATTCGATGCTCTACCATATTTTGGTATAAAAAATATAGTATTCTGTTTAAAAAAACAAAGTTGACCTTCAAATCTCCGAAACGCCTCCACCTATAAAAGAAATTAACGCACCACATAGTGTACCCTTTTAAACCATGTAACTTTTGTATACAACATTCTTTCGTGCAACGCATATTTTGGAAGTTATAACGGTGCACACGTTGCGTGGACCAACCTGTATATCTTCTGCAAGCTTCGTTTAAAACTTGTTTCCGTCCAAGTACTGATTTACTGCAATGCAATGCAAAAATTTGTGAGATCTCTGAAATCGAATACATCTCTGGAATAGATCTCTATCTAATAATAGATAAATAGTAATTTGTTCTTTTTATACTGGAACCAAATTTCATTGGTTTCTTATGAATTTTAGAAATGGCTTTATGTTTAGCTTACATATTTCGCGAAGTAAGTAACAATCACTTGGAATATGTGATTTCCCGGTAAAAGAATATGAATTTGTATACTGTTGCAAATCTCATTTATTCTTCGTCTTAAGGGGGTACACCATCCTGAGGCGTCTAAAAAGAGGTGTAGCTTGGAAATTTTTTTCATAGATAACAAAATAAAAAGTTTCAACTTTTTCAAGGGATATGAATGTAACTTTCAGCTTTTCACTCCGATTTTTAAAAGGTAAAGATGTTACAAAGTGAAGAAGTTATTCGCTAATTGCGAAACCTCTTCTGCTAGAACATCATTTGCCGGCCGCCATCATCACCGGCAAGAATTGGAACATCTGAAACAAAACATTCTTTTTAATTCATAAATAAAAATGTACTATCTACAATGTAGCGTAGGATTTTTGAAAAATTGTAATTATTATAGAAATGGTGACAGTTTCAAGAGGAAAAACCTCTTTTTACCAAAGAAAAAATCAACTTCAAATGTTTCTAAAAAATTAAATAATTGACATACCGAAAAAAATCGTACGCTACATCGTAGATATATTTTTATTTTTAAATCAAAAAGAATTTTTTACTCCAGACGTTCCAATCCTTGTCGATGATGATGGCGGCCAGCAAATAATGTTCTAGCAGAAGATTTTTCACAATTAGCGAATAACTTCTTCATTTTGTAACATTTTTACTTCTTAAAAATTGGAGTAAAAAGCCGAAAGTTACACTTACATCCTTTGAAAAAGTTGAAACTTTTCATTTGGCAGTTACCTATGACAAAAATTCTCAAACTTTTACCTATTCTTAAAAGCCTCAGGGAGGTGTACCCCCATAAGGTGTATAATGTATTATTTTATTTAAACATATAAATAACGAACTCCTTCACCATTTTCCTTAAAACAAATCACTATTTAAATGTACACTACCGTCCATAAGTATTTGGACACCCTGTAAAACGGAATAATTTTTTGAAAAATGGGCCAAATCGCGAAGAAAATTGCAAATGTCACTGTATACAACTTTTTTATCTAGGTTTGTGATGAGAATTTAAAACATACGTTTTGTAGATCTGTGTGAATTGTATACGTGCTGAAAATTTCATCGAAATCGGTTAATATTGTTATGAGCTACAAACGGTTAAAGATTGTGAAAATCGCACTATTTCACGCCTACAACTAATAAATCTAAAGATTCTTATGTAGGGTGAGTCCGGGATGGAGAGAGGTTTGGGCGAGAGACGAGACAGTTTATTTCTAACAAATAACTAATAGTTTATTCTTCACGGACACGAGTCCTATTCTCAGCCACGCTCCTTCAATGTACTTTTCTCACTCCAAGTTCGTTTTCCACACACACCTTTTTCCACACGCTATTCGTTTTTAAACTGTCCCTTGACGAGGGCGTTTCTTTTTTCCGCCAATTAGGGCTGTTTTCGGACGTACCCCTACGACGTTCCCCTTCTATCGCGATTTTGGCGGAAAAACCGTTTCGCCCGGGAACGTCGCTTTCCGTCCTTTACTTCTGGTGACCAGATTTATGGCACGTCTTACCTACGGTCACATCGGCACCATAAACCTGGCCACCGTCCCGATCGGCGCGGCTGACGACCACGTGGGCCGCCCCAAACCCTAAATTTTGCCTACACTTACATCTTTCGATGCCTGTCGCTTGTTTCTCTTTCCACCGATTTCGATGAAATTTTCAGCGTGTTTGTAATTGACATAGATCTGCAAAACTTATTTTTTAAATTTTCATTACGAGCTCAGATAAAAAAGTTGCAAAACGTGACCTTTACAATTTTCTTCGCTATTCCCACAGACTGCGATTTTTTCAAAATTTTTCGCACACGTCGTCTAGTAAACTAATCTTTCTAACTTCTCAAAAGAAACTCAAGTCGTTTGGCCCAATTTTTAAAAAGTTATTCCGTTTCATAGGGTGTCCAAATACTTATGGACGGTAGTGTACGTGCAACACCAAATACAGTTACATAGAAGAGAAAAAAAAACCTGCCTACGGTTGCAGCTCTCAAAACAATTGTCTCTCGTCGAATTGAATCGGATGCGTGAACAAGCTCGATGACTTTGAATTGAAGATCATCACACGTCATGGGAGAAAATTAATTTCGCTCGGTATCGCCGGACTAGCTATTAATTACCGTACACCAATTAACCGTAATGAATGGCTTCTTTGTTAACAACACAGCCAGCGTAATAGTGGACACGTGCGTTATCTCCGGTTACACGGGAATGGGCTCGCAACAATAACGTGGATATGCCATCATACGAGAAGTTACGTGAACCATTCTGTGCGCTGCGCCAACGCGCGTGTTTGTCCAACGAAAATGGAAAAACTTACTCTGACGTGTTTCAAGCGGCGTGTCAAGGAATCATACAGCTAATGTCCACTATTGCGCAACCGAATTGAATAAAATCACAAGTGCGGACCTTTTTGAAATCGAAAATTCGTGGCTCATTAGCTACAGAAGAATACAGAAATGAATATTAACGGTACAGCCTTTGCTAGTATTATGCGATGCAGTGGGAAAACGTAAAATTTTAGATTTAGCTGATTGTATGTATTAACGTGTTACGAATAAGTCGTGAGATATCTCGCATTTCTTGTGTAAGAAAATAAAAATGCTTTAACGCTAAACGTACCACGCCCGGTCAAGTGACCGGTTTTAAAATTTGATTTAAAACTGTTATATTTATGAAACTATTCTTTTACATTATGAGACGACATACAATGCACGACATGAGACTTTAGACTAACTCTTCTAGGCGAGCCACGCGGCCACGGGCCCAAAAACCGAAGACCGCGACTATTTTCATTGCTTGGTCGACTCTTAACAAAAACCATATGTCTATTTTTTCCCGTTCTTGTTAAAAATAAAAATGCAATTATGTAATTTTTTTTATTATTGTCTAAAGACTGTTTTCCGCGTTGTTTCCTATGTTCAATTAACAATCACCAGTGTTTCTTTCGGAAAAAATATCATAACCGGTCATTTGACCGCCTACGGTCAGAATAGGTATAGTACATAAAGTGTCGGTACGATTAGTGTTAAATTCGAAAACGATTTATACGATTCCAAATTAATTTCACGATAGGATTAGTAAAACATGCTCTGCCTTCAATATCTTAAGTAGTTTAAACTTTTCTTCTTTGAGTGATTACTTGTCAGAGATATTTTGAATTTTGATCAGAATTTACCAGTCCTTACCATCCGGTAATAGGAATAGATTAAATCAAGGAGTGTTTCTGGCAAGATTTTCCCGTGAGTGAACGTGTTAACGACCATAGTCATTTGTCGTGTATACCATTGTGTATATTCGTGTAAGATAATAACAATATTGGAACTCGTTGTATTTTTAATAAAGCGGTTGATCGAGAACAGCGATTGCAACACTATTAAACAGAATTTTACTTCAGCTTTGTGGTAGAATAAAAGATACAATTTTTAAGCACACTCGTATTTTAAAAAGCAATAATTATTCACAGGTAATATTTATTTTAATCTATTATATTGTAGGCAAAATTTAGGGTTTGGGGCGGCCCACGTGGTCGTCAGCCGCGCCGATCGGGACGGTGGCCAGGTTTATGGTGCCGATGTGACCGTGGGTAAGACGTGCCATAAATCTGGTCACCAGAAGTAAAGGACGGAAAGCGACGTTCCCGGGCGAAACGGTTTTTCCGCCAAAATCGCGGTAGAAGGGGAACGTCGTAGGGGTACGTTCGAAAACAGCCCTAATTGGCGGAGAGAAGAAACGCCCTCGTCAAGGGACAGTTTAAAAACGAATAGCGTGTGGAAAAAGAGTGTGTGTAAAACGAACTTGGAGTGAGAAAAGTATATTGAAGGAGCGTGGCTGAGAATAGGACTCGTGTCCGTGTAGAATAAATTATTAGTTATTTGTTAGAATTAAAACTGTCTCGTCTCTCGCCTTTATCAGCTGATTCCGCCAAACCTCTCTCCATCCCGGACTCGCCTACAATATGAAACAACACTTCCCGCTTAATTTTTTAATATATTCTCGTTTTAAATTTAACGCTTATTCGTAAGAAATTATTTCGATTATAATTCAGAAACCATTAATGAAGGAAGAAAGAATAAAAGATAGAATGAAACGACAGTTTAATAACAGCGTCGTGAATCCACGGAGAAGCCGCGAAACAGGAAAGGAATAGTTCCTGGGCTGAATGCATTATTAACAGTGTTCTTAATTTCGTCCAAATTCGATTAATGCGCAGTTCGAGAATACCTACATGTGAGATATATACGCGTATCAGCTGTTCCTTCACATGCAAGAAATAAAATAGGTTTCCGGGAGAGATAATTGTACCGGGAGCAGGACGGAGAGGGAGAAATTTTGACCAGTACGCCGGGAGAACCAGGACTGAACAGCGGTATAGTAGAGGGACAGGGAACAAAAAGAGAGAAGAAGGGAAAAGCATCGGAAAATGGAGCAGTTGAGCAGAACGAGAAGGAACGACGTGGTTCGTTAACGCTTTCATTGGAGAGCGATTCTTCACAAAGCCAATATAGCCGGCGGACCCTGTTCTCATTTACTCGCTTGTACATAGCCACTGCGATGGTTGCGTTTATCCATCGGAGACTTCTACGGGCCGTGTGATTCGCTTAAGTCATCAACGACCGATCAGGGATATCTTAATGGCGTTTTTACGAGGCTAGTCCTCTCTTTCTCTCTGTTTCCCTATCCCTCTCCCTCTTTTTCTACCTTCAATTTCCACGTAATTTGGACCGACGTATTTTCTTACCGGCAATCACCGATCTGAATTAGGTTAAAGATTTCTGTTCTTTTTATGCAGAGAATTTTTATTAAGCACGGGGTAATGTAAAAATCGAAGCTGATAAGCTTTCGATATTGTGTACGCTGAGGTTATATTTCTGTAGCAATTTGACTTTTCCGAACAAAACTGTATACATATAAATAGCGCTTGCGGTTGATCTTTCGATCGTTCAAGCTTTGCCGGTTTTTGCACGTGTGTGCCGACTAATGTTCTAAGGCTTCCAAGGACCAGTTTCTTGATTGAAACACTAAGTTTTTATTTTATGTTCTATTTTCTACAACTAATTCAAGATATAAATTCTATTGCAAAGTGAGAGGTGTTTCTCTTGCGAGTGGCCAAGTGTTTCTGCTGGAGTCCCTGCGGTTTCCCTCGACGAAGACTCCTATTTTCCTAAAAACACCCTGATTGCTGATTTTTCCTTTTCTAAATCACCAATCAGTTTACTCCGGTGCATCGCAACCTCCCTCCATTTCGCCCTTAGCGCGTTATCTTAGGGTGGGTTAAACAACGACCGCAGAAAGTGTTCGGTGGACGGATGCGTTGGGAATCCTGTGGAATCTCCGCTTTTCTAGGTTTTGTTAAAGTCAAGTGGCCCATCGACGTTGGCAAAAGTCGTGGGCCACTGTTCTATTTTCCGTTCGGAGACTCCAGGATTTATGGCAGGGTCTGGTCCTAGGGACTAGGTGTCGCAGGCAACGCAATAAACACTTGTGGTGTTTTGAGAAAGCGATATTTGCCTGCGACGGCGACCACTTGACTCGCTGCCATAAATCCGGCTACAGGATACGCCTTAACAAAAGTAGTGTATTCTTCAAAATGTTTGATTTAATTTGAAATGTGATTCTAAAGGTCTTTATGGCGTTGTATGCAATGTTATTAACACATCTACCTCTTAAGTATGTAACACGGTGTAAGGAATGAGTGTCGGTCGGGACACTGGGGTGCTAGATTTAGACTTACGACCACTGTTTAAATATATGTATATATATACAGTTATGGACAAAAATATGTGAACACTTTTCAAAATAGAGTAACGTTTTTAAATTGGGCCAAACGACTTGAGTTTTTTTGAGAAGTTAGAAGGACTAGTTTACTAGATGACGTGTATAAACAATTCTGAAAAAATTGCAATTTGTGGGAATCGCGAAGAAAATTGTAAAGGTCACCGTATACAACTTTTTTATCTGGGCTTGTAATGAAAATTAAAACATATGTTTTGTAGATCTACACTACTGGCCAAAAGTTTGTAATCACTGAGCATTACAATTTACACAAACATTTCCAGAAAAAAGTCAGCGACTTTGAGAATTTTTTATCGTTCGAATCAATTGATATGCGATAAACTGATAAATGTAGAATTGAGATAAACTTCAAATCTGTAAAAAATTACGCAGCAGATTTAATATTGATGAAAAGTAGGAGGTGATTCCAAACTTTTGGTCGGTAGTGTATGTCAATTATACACATGTTGAAAATTTCGTCGAAATCGGTGGATGGAGGAACAAGCGACAGGTATCGAAAGATGTGAGAATCTTCAGATTTATTACAATTATAGGCCGGAAGTTGTGAAACAGTGCGATTTTCACAATCTTTAGCCGTTATTCTTAAACCTACTTCCGATACGTGGCCTTTCTTTTCCCCGCAACTGATAAATTGTAATCCATAGTTCAAAATCGGACATGCACAATTATTTCATAATTTCAAAAAAGTCTAACCCCTACCTCGTACATATGCTTATCCCATCCAAACGAATTCATCGCACAACAAACGAGAGGTAAATAAAATAAACTCATCTTAAAATTCTCCACACAGAGCAATGCGATTACTGTTGGCTCCCATATCTACAATTCGTGGCATTGATAATTCAGCAAGTAAAATAAAACTTATTTGCTACCATAAAGGATAAAGATAAAATTCGAAGTACATACCTGGTTACGCAAAATTTAATGTTCACAGTTTGAAGTACAAAATTCGAAGTTTAAAGGTACGAAAATATGTAGGTACATATTTCACAGAAATATAACAACGAAACGTTAAGTTTCAATTGTAATATAATTCATTAATATTCTTGCCAAAATACACAAATGCAGAAATCTTTCAAGATCAGATGTAATTTTTTTCTCAATTAGTAGGATGAGAGTTTATTAAAGATAACTTTAAACAATTTACTTCTTTAATCGAAATATTCGTAATCCTAACCATTTCTAACTAAATCTTCACCGAAATAAATTTAAAACCTGTCCACGAAACTCTTTCAATTCATTTTCTGAAAAATGCGCTCTCTCGACCCACGCTATTTATCTTCCCGAGGTATTAATTACGCATCCATACGGTTTAAGAATTGCGTTTGTCCAAGCAAGCGAGGAACAATAAATGTGAGCAACGCGAACAATAAATTCACACGAAATCCGCGTTTACAGTCGGAGAAACAATACGGGAACAAATAAAAATAAATTCACCAGGCGTGTGTAAGCAAATAATTTTTCGTAAAATTTGGCGGAGTTTAGAGGAGAAGACGGTGGAAACCTCCCTATATCATCAAAAAGACGCCGTGATCCTGTTCCGAGCTCCTTGCCCGAAAACCTTTCTTACTGAATCCAACCGCGGTTCGTCTTAACACCAGATGCACAAGTTGCGCGTCGACTTCGCGGAAATTCGCAAAGTGTCCACATAAATTGCTGCAACTGGGTCGCGAAAACAGTCTCGTTTCTTTGGCGTTCCGCTTCAGACGAGATATGGCGCGACGCAACCGCCTTCTTCGTGGAAGATCGATCGATCTACAAGAGAGGATTCATCCAACAACAGACAGGATTGTGTCAGAGCCATGAAAATATCATAGCGTGAAAAGCGTGCTGCTAATTACATAATATAATTAAACTGTGCTGTGAACCAAAATACAATTTCGTTTAATTAAGTCGGCTGCGTTTAACTTTGCTTACTAACATTTGCTTGGAACAAGGTCGTGCGGGATTCGTCAGCATGTAGTAATACGACTCTGGAATTAATTTTCGACGTCAATGAAATCGCGAGTGAATTTGACGAAATAGCTGTCTTCAATGTATGATCCTTTTTGTAATAGGCTGGTTCCTTCATGTACAGTGTGATTCTCGTCATTTCTTGAGCTCCATAAATAGCAAGTATTAATAAGATACTTGTTTAATCCTCGACAGGTATGTCAGCCGCCCGACCCTTAGATTTCTTAGTATGTAGTTCTATTGTATATATTTTTCGCCTTCGCTCGTTTTCGTAGCAGCGGTAATTTTATGACGCCACGGCAATCGCGCTCTTTCAGTCTAAGAATTTGTTTTACCTTGTATTGTCTCGTTTTCTACTTAGAATCTTCGCCCCTTTTTTCACTTGTGCATTTTCGCATTTTTATGGTCACCAGAGCCGAAGCGCGTCTTAACGTTATTGTCTGCTACGGTCATTGTTCGAGGCACTCGGAATTTCCGCGTGCGTCACTCAAGGGTACGCTTGGTACCTGAGAGTGACCTATGGTCTGGGGGGGGTGGCATTCTCGTGTAGTTTTTCCCACCTATGATTTAGCCAATAGTTTTCGCAAGCCCCCCTTCCCCACCACTATCGAAAATGTACTCAACCTATCCGAGGGCCTCACCCCCGCGATGCGCCCTCGCACCGAGGTGTCGTGGGACCTTTCGCGGAAGGGAACATTAGAATCCATCTGACCACACCAAGAGTCGAGTCACTTGAAGTTTAGACCATTAGTAATAGTTGTTGTCCTCTGTCATAAGGAGGTGGTCCTTCGGAAAACGAACCATTAGTCTTAGTTGGCACTCCACGTGCAAAAATCGACAAGGCTCGAAAAGGTTGATTGCAACGAAACACGAGCACATCAGAAACAATACTGCTGATTATACTTGAGTATATCATTCAATAGGTTTTATGAATTATAGCTGAAATATCAACTTTTTAAAAGTAGTTGTACTTTATCTTTTACAGTTACTTTACTCTTGCTGTAATTCAGAAATAGTCTGAATCAGCAAGATTTAACTTCTTTATTTTCTCATAATATAAATACGTGACAATTAATCATTTTCTTGCAATTTTATTGTCGAAATAATTTGTCTCTTTAAATAACTTTGTATAAATCGTAGCATTTATATTAGAATACTACCTTCAACACCTGGGGCATTCATTTCTCTATTGGAAAATAACTAACAACACATAGTATAATACAATCGGAAAACTTGTAAACACGAACAGTTTTATAAATGTACCTAACATAAAATAAGAGCAAGTTTTAAGAATAATTATTTCTCTTATTTTGCAAAAAATCAAAATTCTGGTCTATTCATATTTTGAATTTGGTATGTAATTTATATGCATACATAAATTTACACGAAAATCGATAAATATTTTACAAGAGAAATTAACAAAAAAGTTATAATTTTCAGTATATTACTTAAACAAACAGACTTTCTTCGTCGTTCAACGAAATATAAATTTCCTCAATTCACACCATCTCTTTATTTCTAATACTTTTCAAGATATTGGTCTAAATACGTTTACTACCCCCGACTTTGAGAGCGATTATCATTCCTTCAACGTGGACGATTCTCGATACAAAAAATACGTGTGAAATATTTTTTGGAGATCTAGCATATACTAAAATTTAATCTAGATCGGTGATTATTACTTCAAGATGTTCCTTTGTGAGTCTAACTGTTTGGGTCGCGTACTGCTCGATGCTTAAGTGCCGAACCGATACGCGAGTTTATTCACACCTCAGTGTGAAATGCTAAGAACTGAGACGAATCTGCTTTTTGTAACAACTATTTTAATTTACAACAAGAGTGATACTTAAGGTGATATCGCGACGTGACTATCAAATGACTATCAAAAACGCGCTTCTGCTTCGTGTCCTTGGTTTTATCAGCTCGGCCAGTTGCTGATTGGTGGCCCATTTCCTCTGGGGCGTGTGGGTACTGAGTCTTCATTGGTGGAGATTGTTTAGGTGGGACACAGCTCCTTCCAAGGGAAAGGGATTGTTGCTAACATTAGAAAACCCCATTTTTTGGGTTTTTCCCAGGGGTTGCCGCGTGACTTTCCACCGCGCACCTGACCTCTTCACGGGGGGTACGGTACGCGCGAGAGGACCGGTACCTTGGTCTGGCGGTGCAATTAAACAAGTTTATGACGATAATCCGCCAGACCGAAGGTTCGTCGCGATTTCTTGCGAGGCAACACTAACTGTTCCCCGTGCCTCAAGCATGGTCTCTTAAATAGGGAGCCTTACTGACGAGTTCACTAGGTGGTCCAGAACGAAACGAGCTTTCTTTCCATTTCCGCCTATCTTCTCTCTATTTATTTATTTCTTCTACAAGCAACCTTCATATACTGAGGGGAGATCATATGCTAGAATACTAGAATAGGACGCTAGCCGCGGCCCTTCCTAAAACAATAGAAAGCGTGCAAGTGGCGACAAGATAAACAAAGGCGAAAATCAGTCGGTTAGCGTCCAGCGTTTCCTCAAGTCGAATTGTATTATTTTATGATATTTCTAAATATGTATATTGTGCATTATTGTTAGAACTGAATTCACCATCATTGTCACCCTATTATCGATCCTACACTCACGTACATATAAAGTGTAGTGATCCGGAGATTTGTAATCTACATTGTATCCGGAGACTCGAACCTTACGAGAACTAAAGAGGACCATGGTTACCTTCGACTAGTTTTGATCAAGACAGGACGACAGAACGAATAAAATAACCGAAACGCGGTGACCAATTGAAGATTTTTTTTTTTAAATATCTGTTTCGAACAAGGCAACGAGAAGAGCGTTTGCCTTTCCCCGTACGCAATTTTAATATTGCATGACATTTGTTTTTTCCCCTTTTGTAGTAATAATAAACTTTCATTTAAAAGAACAGAAAAGTAATACCAGTGTCAGAAACACTCCGAACTGTGAAATAGAGTGGGCGTAAAGTAGCTTACGCGTTGACAATTTACACATGTGAAGTGTATTTTCTCTAGTAAAAAAGCCGCGTCGTACAAATGTCAAACTGACAAGTGAAGAGTCGATCGCCAAACAGCACGTCCGGTAGTTCGGTAAAATACGAGGTCGCGTCGTCCTGTCCGATTCTGTACAATGCTGGGGCAAAGCTAGTCTCGGAAGAACCTTGGATGAGTCCCCGTGTACGCCAGTGAGCTGAGCCTTATCTCAAGGAGCACCTTTCAGAGGCCCCAAAAATGGACTTTCTAACACTTGTTATATTAATATCAATTAAATATATACGAGTTTCAAACAATCCCACTTTCCTTATTTCAAATTTATATAATTCACTGGATACTTATGAAAACCTCAATATAAGTTCAATTTTAACATTAATTTTATACCTTATTTGAAAATTTATGCTAAACTAAGATATTTGTTACCAAGTTACTTCTCACGAACAATAAAATATTATATTTTGAGATACAATATAAAATAATGACTGAATAATTTCGCGCGCTTATTGCAACGAAACATTTTTGCAAGGGAACATCCCCAAGTGTCACTCATTCATTTTGATAAAAATTAAGTATGATGTAGTTCTCGAAAAAAATATCTGACACGTATTTTTTTTCATCGGTCATCATTCATGTTAAGGGGGTGAAAACAGCCCTCAAAAATGGGTATTTGGCCCAATATCTCGGAAACTATTACACATAGAGAAATGGTTTAAATGTAGAGATTGTCTCCTTTCTAATGATGACTTCACCTACCTAATTGATTTTAGAAAAATCTATTTGTTTAAATAATATATTAAAAATTCGCACTTTTTTGTTCATTTTTCATGCAAGATGTTAATCCATTTTCATGTAAATTTGTGTACAGATACTCTTGGCTGAATTATAAAATATAGATAAATTGGAATTTTGATTTTTTGTACGATAATAAAAAATTATTACATTCGTTGTTTACTTACATTTCGTGCAAAATGCAGCGTTGGATTACTTATGGTCGTGAAACTTATAAATTTTTATAACTTTTCAAACAGTTACATCACGTTAGGTATTAGTAATTAATCCTCGAATGGCCAGAATTGGTACTAGCAATTTTGGATCGTATAAGACACGTTCTGTTCGATCAATTCACAACTATGATATCTTTAGCGAAAGAAAAAATAGTTGAGGGCAGTTTGGGGTCTTACAAATGTTCAACTTTGAGTTTCTACGTATTTGCCACAAAATTTTAATACACATAGATAATAATTTTTAATATATTGCAAAATTGCGTTATTTCCAACAAGAGCTGATTTTTTAGTGAGACAGCTGGCATTTTTTGGCAGTTTTACCCCTTCAAACTGAATGACAGCCGATAAAAAAAGGTAGGTGTCAAATATTTTTTCGAGAACTACACCATACGTAAATTTCATTAAAATCGATGAGTGACAGTTGGGGATGTTCCCTTGTTAGCCAAACAATTTTATTTTCCACGTGAATAATACTTTCCGCTTTGTAGAAATGCTTGTGAATTATTCGTAGGCTAATTACTTTAAGCAGGATATTCTGCTGTCGTAATACACCACATAGTGTCGAGCACTACAACAATTTTGCTCCAGCTTCGAATTCTGGTAAAATATATTTATAAAATATAAAAAGACAACCATTATAAGTGTTGAGCAATAGTTTGTTATAATTAGACTGCGAATGTTTATGAATGTTTTTATAGAAGTAAGATAAAGATGTGAGACTTGGACAGAAGTTTATGCATTAAAGTTTTGGATAGTTTAACAAGCTGTATCATCCTGCAATGTGCTTTTTCACGGAAATGCACCAGTGCAGTTGCAAAATGCAATTGCACTCGCTTTTTAAATGCTACTCTATGATTTTTTTTTTTGTATGCATCGATTCTTCGCGCTATTATGAATAAGAAAGTATTAGGATACAATTGTGAAAAACTCAACACTTCCCGAAATATTTACCTCTTTTTCCACCACCTACAATAAATATTTTAATGTTTTACCATTGCATTCTAAACATTTTCTTACAAGTTTCTTTACACTTTTCATCACATTGTTCAGTTGTTCCTCTATAATTTTTTTCTATCTTCAATAATAACCGAGTTATAACTCGGCCCAGTTACTACCCGACTAGAATTTCAGTTAGGCATGCCAATTTTCTTACAAGTTTCTTTACACTTTTCATCACATTGTTCAGTTGTTCCTCTATAATTTTTTTTTATCTTCAATAATAACCGAGTTATAACTCGGCCCAGTTACTACCCGACTAGAATTTCAGTTAGGCATGCCTAAAGACGAATGTGGGCCTAATGCGGAAACGATTAGGCATACCTAAATGCTGCAAGCTTAATCGTTACCGCATTAGGTCCTAATTCGGAAGGAATGATGCATGCCTAAGTTGGGCATTCCTAACAGTTGCCATACGTGGCCCAAATGGGGGTGGCCGAGTGCACGCTTAGGTTGGGCATTCCTAACAGTTGCCATACGTGGCTGAAATGGGAATGGCCGAGTGCACACCTAAATTAGGTGGAGTGGGGCTCTCAAACTTATATGTAGGAATATTTACAGACATTTCAGAGTCGGACGTATGCTTGCGTGAGAGCTTTCAATAAGATTTGAGATTACATTAATGTTTCCCAATGACAGCTTAATAAAGCTATTCTAATATGGGCCTAATGCGGTTGGCCTCATTGGGAAAGCCAATTCCCAATTAGGCGTTCGTGAATATTCTGCGTTACATACCGCATGCGGGCCTATCAGGCAAATTAGGCTAGCCTAATGCGGACCTAATATCTGCCTAACTGAAATTTCTGGTCGGGTAGATACACCCTGTATACTGAAAATGTAGCTTTTATTTTGCATATTTTGTATAATTCACTTAAACGACGTATGTATGCACAAACATAATGCATATTCCGTGTATATCTTGCGTATATACCAATATCGAGAATCGATGTTCGTTTGTTAATCGTGTGACTCGCCGAATATATTGTTAGCTTAAGGTATAGAACTTATAAGATTTCGTGTAGAAAATGTAGTAAAATAAAATTATTTTGTTATTTAAATTACTTAACATCGGAATTTAACACTGCACTTATTATCATAACCAAACACCTTTACAATTATAAACCAAAACGCCAAGCAACCGCCACGGGTAGGAAGGCAGCAAAGTCGGGAAAAACCCATGAAGCGACGCTCGACTCCAGGCCTTTTCCTGACCATTAGGAAGGTAGGAAGCAAGGTGCCACAACTAGTATAAAACCGACGTACCTGCACAAGGTCGACAGACAGTGTAAAACCATACACCTAGAACGACACCCGTTCGAACTAAACATTTAATACAACAACATCAAACACATTTCTGGAATTTTACACTTTCACTACACGTTCTGTAACAGCACTATTGAATTAAGCCTAATTATTGATTAAGTGTGCGCTAGTGAAGTACCCTACTAGTACGCTAATCAATGTTGTTTTTCTCTTAGACCATCGTCTCGTTTAATTGGGATGTGATTAGAGAGGAAACAATCCCCCCTAGAACACTGTCAGATTGTATTACATTCATGATTGAATTCCCTTATTGTACTACGATTTCCAAAGCATTCCGTATAGCGTTACAAGTACATAAAATTACACTACTATTGCGGTATCGTGAACAGGGATATGTGCTACGATGTTTATGAAACTTGTCTTATCGCAATTCAACTCTTATCCTCTAATATTTTGCTGTTTTTTTGCTAGCCGTGAAGTTTACATGCTGAAAGTTTCGAACCGTATGCTTTCAATTCATCCTCGATGGCCATTCTGTGCTCTTGTATTGAAGAGTATTCTTCGTATAATATGATTTATATCATGTTACATAGACCCGCAATAGCAGGAGAGATCTTATATAATTCCAATTCTGGCTAGGGAAGTTATAAGATTGCAGTACCTTGCTTTAAGCTTGTATGTCCATACTGTTGTGGGTCTGGAAGTATTTTTTATTGTGAAACTAGGGATGCTGTGATTTATTATAGAATTACTGAAAAAAATATATATCAATATTATGAACGAACTACAGCGTTACTCTTTACTAAACGTAATTTATTCCCTCAAATTGTTAGAATATCGAATTTTCGAGAAAATTCTAAATTCTAAATGGGACACAGAAGTGTTCTACATGTCTCTTTTTCAGTAGTGTGCATTTAATTTGACAAATACAAGAGGTATAGCATATTTAATTTAACAAGTGTAAGATACAAAAGTATCAATGTGCCTGAATTATTAAAATATGTATGTAGAATCAAAGATATAAATATACCAAATAAAAAACAACTCATCGTTTATAAAATAAACACAAACGTAATACCAAATTGTAATAATTTCTGCAAAAAATGGTAGAAATTAAGGGAAAATATTACATGAAACATAATTCTGATTTCGTACACATATCAAATATACACAAGTACCTACTGAAAGTCAAGCACATTTCAGTTATTTGTTAGGTGTACGTTTTTCGTATTCTCCTGACTGGGTAGAGTGAAACGGAATCTGTACCCAGACACTTAACACAGACAAGGAATGGCTTTCCTTGCCTTAATTTAATTAACTTGCTTAATTGCCTCTGTCCTGATTAAAGGTTGTACTATCTCGAATGAACGAACTAAATTCTGGTTATTTTCACGATTAGATTCCCTTCTTCAGGATTTGTTCTAAAATAAACGGTTGCCCTAATTAACCGATGGCCCAATTAACCAAACCTTCCTGCGTAAAGAATTTTCCGTTTCTCTGCGCCACTACGTTTCTGCAAAAAGCTAGAAGACCTAAATGTCAATAAAATTTTTGCGTCTCCTTGAAGAGGACGAATACTACCGGCAAAATGTTTGGAATCACTGTGCATTGCAAGTTGCACAAAAATTCCCCAAAAATGTTAGCATTTATAATCAAATCAATCGAAATGAGACAAAGTGCTATTGATCTCCACAACATCAATTTCAAATCAATAAAGAATTAGTAGCGGATGCAATATTAATACAAATTGGCAAGTGATTCCAAACTTTCGGCCGGTAGTGTACATACTTTTAACATAAAGAAAATTTGTTATTGCATCCTTATGGAATTCGTAGATACTTTTTAGTTTAAAGTTTTTCATCCTGTATAAACTTAATAGCATGAGTATATTTAAGAATTTAATTCATGATTATTTGAATTATTTAAAAAAAAAATATGAACGACTTTAACAAATAAAGTTGTGACTTCGTTGTTCTTTTAAATAATACCGTATTTTAGGATGAACAACCGAATGGCTTCAATCACGTAAACTGAATTTAAACCTTGCAATCTTTTGTTAAACTATTGCTGTCATAATAATACTACAAAAAATTGATTAGAACTCAGTCGCGTAGTATAATTTCTCAGAAATTAAAAATGTAAATAATGTAATAATCATTACGTTCTGTATTTTTCTAAAAAATGCTAAGATATAAAGGCAAAGCGGTTATGTGACGGTTTGAGATGTAATTTTAACAATACTGTGTTTCTATGTAATAATTGTAACTTTCTGTATTTAAATGGAATAGTTCTGTTATAGGTTAGTCATCGAAAAATTTGCAGAAAAGAGAGAGCCTCAAGAAATCGGTATGTTTGAGCTTGTTACGTTACTGGTTTGTTCTCATTACCGCCTTCGCTAACGTCGCCTCCTTGATTCCGTTTGTTTTCTAGTAGATATTATTATTTTCATTCATCATTTCAATTTGAATAGTCTAGAAGATAGTTAGCCCTTTCGCGACTAGCGCCGGTTATATCCGGCAT
>NW_017100444.1:464045-477707 GCF_001263275.1 Habropoda laboriosa | reverse complement strand
TCCGATACACCCTTAAGTCCTCTGCTGTTCCAACGAAATCCTCTAAGATTTGAAAAACGCGAGACACTCTTAATGCGCATGGTGTGCACTAATGGCACGACGACCCGTTCGTTAGTGATGGCTAGTTCCGCCGTCGCGAAAGGGTTAATATCTCTTTACTTTTAGGTAAAGAGACCCTTTATGAGCAAGTTAGTGGAGTTGAAAAGTGTGCAATATCACTTCCAAAATCCTTCAAACCTTTTGTAGAGTCAGTTTTATCATTTATACAGGGTGTGGCCGGACACGAATCCTTATTTTACATCTTTTGTCATTTTATAACAATGTATTCTACACTAACAGAGAGTTCCTCCTTATATAATACCATTGATTTCTTGTACAAACGATTAAACACGAAATAAACATCTATTTACATTTTCTTATCTCGCACAGCATCCAATATTCGAATCAACCGTGAACAATCGGCACTAAATTTCCTAATCTTAATTTGCTCTAGATATGTCACTAAGCGACCCTCCGCCAAGCACACCTCCCCTCCTCCACATTTACCACTCTCTTCGCAAGCATCTCGAAAACGAAACCAACATCGCGATGATATCTGGATATTGACCGTGGCAACGATTTTCCTTGAGACGCGATGCGAGGGTCGAATCGCCAGTCCCCGGAAAGCTCGACAGCAACTGCCAGTAACAGCGACACTTTTGGAATTTCTTTCGCGATTTATGGCCGGCTTAGCACGTCGCTGACTTCCCGGTGCTCCCGGAAAACTGGCATGTGTTACAACTTTCGAAGCACGAGCGCCGCTTCGGCCCGTGACCGCGATAAACTTACGACTCGTAGATTCGTCTCGCGTCAGATTCCAGTCGTATTTCTTACGTTGAGATTGGATATTTGTTATACTGGTGAACGATAACGGGCTCCTTCTTCCTTTCGGGCTTCTGCGCCCGGTGATTCATGCTCCTACTCCGTAAGTGCTGATACAAACGTTTTATTTATGGAAAACTGTCTTACAGGCTGGTCCACGGGAGCTGTTCTACACTTCCACCGGGAGAATAAGCGCGCTACAAAATATGACGCGGGAATCGGGGAATTGTACATTTTAACATTGCAGATAGATTTCATAAAGGAATGAATTGAGAGATTTGCCAAATTTGGGAAAAGATTTTATTTTACGTGAGACAGTGAGTAAGTTTTAATAGATTTTAATGCTTCGACGAAACATTTCGGTATTGTTTTATTCTATAGCTAAATTTTCGTTAAATTTAGTTTTACTTCTGTAAGTTAATGTTTCCACCATGGTAAAACGCTAACTGATACTGTTGAATAAAAAATACAGATACGAATATGGAAAGATATAATTGACGTGCATATGCGGTATAAATATGGGCATAAGTAGTATGTGTGTGTGGAGATATGAATAAAACGGACGAAAAAAAGGTGTCTTTGTTAGGGAAGAATATCAATGATCAAGAAATAATGAAAGGACGTGATTTGCTTACAATTAGTATTCTTGTTACCTTTCTTCCTTTAATAGTTTTTTAGTAATATTACTTTATTGCTATTAAGTGGTCGCACTTTTAAATTCTCTCTAAATCTTGTATGTGGTAAAAGCAACTCAATGAAACATTAATAAATCTGGGACTAATGAAAGATTCACTTTATGAATTTAATTTTTTCTTCTCGTGATCTCCTTCTGCGTAACTTGTAGTAGAATACATTATTATTTACAGTATTTCTATGTAACAGAATGCATAAAAATATATTAATAAATAATTTCTTTTATATTTAGTAAATGAGACCAATTTTTATATGTACTAAGTATTATAAACATTCACGTGCATTATGCACTTCTAACTAGCCCTAACGTGTATTAAACACTTAAGTTTTTTCTTATTTAGTACTAACACAATTTCTTAATTATTTTATGTGTATTACGTAGAATGTTTCATGAATCTCGAGAACATGCAGCAACATATGCGTTAAACCGATTGGGTTCATGACTTGGTAATGTTGTTTTTGAGCAGGCCCTGATTAAGATTTTTGTTTTGCAGTCTACCATTCAAGCCAGAAATCAAGGCTTGAAATTACTTTATGAACGCAGAAACTCTAGGCTTCTGGGAGCCATATAAATTGCTACATAGATATGTACTTGCTTCTACACGCTCAGTAGCAATAGACATGTCATGAATCCAGAACACGGCTCACTGGCAAGTAGTGGACACGGGACTGCTGCCCTTTAGGCCTAACTCTCTTCGTCACCTTAAGTCATCTCGGTGAGTAGAGTACTAGCAGGCCTAAGACTCTCCAAGGATGTGAGACAGGCCGATTGAGATAAAACAACGAGAAATTCTATATTCGAGGAAGTCAGCAATCAAATGACCCAAGTGTTGCGCTGACCGCAACATTCAACATTTTATTCTAGAAAAGTTAAACCAATCGAATCAAGTGCGACTAATTCGCGGTGTTCGGTGCCGAAAAAGCAAGGAAACACAATCATAAGAATAGCAACCGATGGGCAAACTCTTGCTTAAAATCCATAAGAAGCTTAAAAGGGCGTGTAGCGACAGTAAATCCATAAAGCCAATAGATGCAACAGAAAACGTGAAATTAATTTTAAAACGATGCCCACAATTACTCTAATCCTTTTCGGAAAATACGGATAACAGATCTGCAGGCTTTATGGTTTTATTACCTATGAGCACACCTAAATAAATACACAGTCACCCTAAATCATCCCTATTCTAGATTGATAGCACCGAGGTTCACTCTTCTTTTCACAGTAAACATTCAATGTTCCAATGATTAAGTTTATCAACCGATCAACCACTCCCAATAATGCAGCAAAACACCTTCTAGGCACACCTCCTCTCTGTATTCGAAGAAATAGATCTTTCCTTCCGCAAAAGGGCCATCGTCTTGAAGTTGCCGCAGTTTGCATAAGGGAGATTCACAACCTCGCAAAATTCAAGTTTGAATTGCAACCGGATAGACGGACGCGCCACAGTCGACTATACAACCGACACAGTTCGTAGAAAGTACCCATTGTGCTTAAGTTTGCATCCTATTCGGTTCAAAAAGTTCCAGAACAAACACGTTCTTCGATTTTCGCGGTGTAGTATACAAAGAATTCCTATCCACTGATCAAGCAATCACTAAACTATAGTACTTAGGTGTCATGCAGCGTTTGCGTGATTCGATCCTCAAAATCTGTCGGTTTTATAGGAAAACAACTTATGAATTTTGCACTACGATAACGTACAGTTGAATGCTTGTTCGTGATTTTTTGGCCAAAAACTTGACTATCATTTTACAAGCTCTGTGCAATTTTTTTCTGTTTCTCAGACTGAAACTTCCAGTACAGGGACGCTGTTTTGGGTCAATTGAGGCAATAAAATTCGCTAAATAAGCTAACAGCCATCCTAGAAATCAAGTTTCAGGGATGTTATGAATATTGGAGAAACCGTTGGCATAAATATATTGCAAGCAATGCTTATTGGAAATTATTTTGAAGGCGGTCAAATAGATATTACTGAATAAATTAAAAAATTACACTGACTCGATCTTCACTCGAGGAAGCGCGGGAAGTTGCGTGAACAGTAATGAGCCACATCACGTTCCACCGCTTAAGAAAACCACGAGACTGTCAACAAATACCGTAAATTTGAAAAAAATCGGAGACTCTAACCGTAATTCTCATATGATTTAACGTGGAATAGTTTACATACATTACTGTTAACGTACTTCCCCTGATTCCTCAACGTAAGAATGTCAGGTTGGCGTAGGTGTATTTGCATAATTGCTGCTGACTCATGTTCCAACTTACTGATTGTGTTAGAAGGATACGAAGTCTAATGTTCTTTCTCTTGTTACTTTAAAAATCTCTAGTTCAGTCCATGTGTCAACTATTTATACTAAATATTGTTGCAGACGTAGTTTCAATTAACGAATCACTATTGCGGATGGCCATCCTTGGTTTCGACACCTCCCGCACACTGAGACACCCTTGACTCTGAAAAGATTTGAGAATTCATCAAAAGTAGGGCTAGGAGATAAGAACCCGTTAGATCAGATGTCGAACTTCATCCCCTCCGAAAGCTACACGAATCTGGCTCTCGGTTCCCCTACTTCTTTTTCTCCAGGAGTTGCACGAGTCTCACTACATATTTATGGCCCTGGTAGTGTTAGTTAGGGATTTATATACACGTGTACATGGTGACTAGCCTGCTGATGGTGGGGCTCGTGCGGCACCCGCAGGAGAAGTTCAACAGAGTGAAGTATTTAAGTAGATATGGAGGAGGCCGTTCGCGAGCCGCCAGTTGGACACCTCTGCGTTAGATCGACGACAATTCCTATTGGAGGACCGAACGAAACGTAGAAGTCGCGAAAATCTGGGTTTTCTTGCAAACAAGTGAAGTATTTAAGTAGATATGGAGGAGGTCGTTCGCGAGCCGCCAGTTGGACACCTCTGATTTACATACATTACTGTTAACGTACTTCCCCTGATTCCTCAACGTAAGAATGTCAGGTTGGCGTAGGTGTATTTGCATAATTGCTGCTGACTCATGTTCCAACTTACTGATTGTGTTAGAAGGATACGAAGTCTAATGTTCTTTCTCTTGTTACTTTAAAAATCTCTAGTTCAGTCCATGTGTCAACTATTTATACTAAATATTGTTGCAGACGTAGTTTCAATTAACGAATCACTATTGCGGATGGCCATCCTTGGTTTCGACACCTCCCGCACACTGAGACACCCTTGACTCTGAAAAGATTTGAGAATTCATCAAAAGTAGGGCTAGGAGATAAGAACCCGTTAGATCAGATGTCGAACTTCATCCCCTCCGAAAGCTACACGAATCTGGCTCTCGGTTCCCCTACTTCTTTTTCTCCAGGAGTTGCACGAGTCTCACTACATATTTATGGCCCTGGTAGTGTTAGTTAGGGATTTATATACACGTGTACATGGTGACTAGCCTGCTGATGGTGGGGCTCGTGCGGCACCCGCAGGAGAAGTTCAACAGAGTGAAGTATTTAAGTAGATATGGAGGAGGCCGTTCGCGAGCCGCCAGTTGGACACCTCTGCGTTAGATCGACGACAATTTCTATTGGAGGACCGAACGAAACGTAGAAGACGTGCAAATTTGTATTTTCCCGTAAACAGTGCGATCTTCCTTATGCGCTTCACTCGTACCCGATCCGTCAAAAACTTCAATAATAGTGATGGGATCGAGTATCTCGCGAGTAGATTCGAATTTTGACTGACTGGATTCGAATTCTTAATAAGTATTTGGAAAATAAAAACAGTGCTTCCAAGTACACTCAAACTTAAACGAGACAGATTCGAACCTTTTGTGAGTATTTCTAGAAACGAAGACAATACTCCTAAGTAGAATCGAACACTGATCGAATAGGTTCAAAATTTTTATGAGTAGAAATTCTATGCTCTTCTAAATCATTGTTTCTTTGCTACCTTTAGAATCAATTGTGATATTCTTTATGCGTGATTTAATTATAAAGTAATAACTGAAATTATAAGAATACACGAAAATTTCATACGGGCACATTTCTTGTAAAATAGTAATAATTTTTAGTTTCCTCAAAATTTTTATTGCACATATGCACATCATTTTTTGACTCAAAATGATATTCTCAAACCAAGGAATATTTAGATGTACTTATTTACTTTCGTCATTACGTTACGAAATGATCCAATTAAAAATATTTCCATGATTTAAGCACTATTTGTGAGAGACTTGATTCTTTCTAACATCAAAGAAGTACTCGAAACCTGCAGGCACTCATTCCAGGGTCCAAAACCAGCTTGCATAGATTGAACATATCGCAAGTATAATTATTGAAACATTATTTCTTCTGAATATGTAGTATCCGAAAGCTGTGAAATGAAACTTCGGTATTGAAATTGACACGAATTCATGAGTATATATTAAACTTGATCCCATCCCTACTTCGCAGTCACCTTATCGATTTATTTACATTCGACTTAAGAGATAAAAATTACGGCTCATATATTTGACATATATTACAGCTTTTTCAGAGAAGAATTTTATCATATTTGCGATAAATTGGCAACTTCAGAGATGCTTCGACATCATACTCTGGTCATAGTTCTTAAATCACGATCGGATATTTATTACATGTTCAACGATAACAGGCTCCTCTTCTAAAGATTTTATTTTAGCAATTTATAACTGAAGAACTTGGTTATATAAAAACATTCCATAAATATATGAACAAGACTGTTAAAAAGATTTATAGAAAAATTGATAAAGAATCCTGTGTTAGTAAAATGAATAATGTACAACTGAACGATATCCTTAGAATAGTATGTAGGTATATGAGAATGAAGTGTCATTTATTGTGAATGATAAGGTGAAAAATGGTAGATGTGCTCAATCGGTTGGCAATGTGTTAATTTACACTAAATTACAAAAGTTTAATGTTTTAGAATAAAATCTTTTAATCCTTGATGGATGATCGACCGAATGGAAATCGAAATTCATAGATAAAAACGTATATGCGTGACATCGTCTACAGCGTTTTCCTTCGTTTTTCTTTTGTTTCTTTAGTTCCTTTACCGATTTGCATTGCAGTCTTCGCCATACTTATGTCGCGTTCAAGTACATAACTACTTATTCTTTTATTTGTTCGTTGTAGAAATTTGTTATAATAAACTACTAAGTACTGTACAAACCGTGTGTGTGCTTTAGCCGCCAAATAACCCGACAATTAAATAAACTAGACTAACACAACCATTTAATTTCCTTAAACCAACTCTGTTTTTCATACAAAAACACTTTATTCAAGCATGTAACACTCAATTTTCAACATCTGCACGACACGACGCAGAAGAAAAACGGCAACATTTTCAGCGGAGAAGTTTAACTATCCGAGAATATTGTTGGTTTCGACAAACTGGATCGGCAACTGCTTAACATCAGTCAAATCGTCAACTAAAACCGTCGGCAAATTCTGACAGACATCGTCTAACGAGGCGATTGTTGGTTCCCTTGCTACTATCTTGATACATAATATTCACACGATGGCACGATAAATTTTCGTCGACGGGAAAATGAAGGTCCCCGAGTATGAGTTTGCCAAATAATTCCTATGATCGTGCGTGCTCCGCGAAATTCATAAGCCGACCTTTAAAAGGACACTCGAGCCTCTGGCTCGAGAAGGTGCCGTAAGGCAGAGCCACTAAATCTTGGACTGCACTTAATTACATTCTCAGCCGACTGTTCTCAGCTCCGTCCAGGAATGGGCTAACGATGTTTTTAACGTCCGCGCGTAAAAAAGCACAAGTATACCTGAGGGCATAGCGACACGCCACGGCCAACTTTGTCTGATCCATGAGAAAACAAACATCCACGCGAATAAATAAAGGCTCCGTTGTCTTTTTTGTGCACAAACAATTCAAGAATTTTATATCATATTTTACGAGTCTGATGACACTTGTCAGGTTCGAGTTTTCAAGGAACAGATGCTAGCAGAAATATAACGAGATCATAAAGTAAAACATCGAATAAGATTATGAAGGATTAAAAAAATAGCGAAATAAAATTAAGATACACATATAACCTGATGAATCCATCAATTTGTTTGTTCATTCAAAATTACATCACACGAATATATGCTTTATACAGAAATATTAATATAATTAATAATGTCTTTACTCACGTTTTTATCTAGATATTTTTGGTTTGTGAAGAAAGATACTACTAAATTGCCTCGTTGATTCGTTATTCCTTTTCATAGATAGCGATTGTTATTTAATTCTACGTTAAAAAATAACAACCACTCTTCTCATTTCTGATATTTAATTCATGTTTAAAGACTTGATACCTCATTTTTGTTTTTGTAGAAACGTACAAACTGAAGGCAAATGTTGTTACTCACGTAGTGTTCATTCTTCCATAGAATATTCTTGATTTACTTTACTCTTTTTTATAAATTTTGTAAATTCATATTTCATAGAGGAATACTGTAGGTGTTAAGGAAAAATGAGGGACACTAGCCGGAATCAAACCGGCGATCTCCGACCGGCAAGCTCAGGCAAACTTGAGGAAGCCTCGGTCTGACGGATTATCGTTATGAAATTCGTTAATCACATTTTGCCGTCAGACCAAGGTGGCGAAGCTCACACCGAAATAAAACTTCATAAATCGTTACCCCCTTGAACTGAACCATCACCGCGACAACGACGCATACTCATTCACCCTTTTGGAGGAAAAATCCAGGTCTTTGATATTTCTCATAGGGTTTATTCAAGCTTTGTTTGTAAATTAGGTATTGTTAGCATACCCCGAACGACCAATAATTTCACACTCTCCACCACAACGCTCAAAATGATAACTAATGCAACTTTTTCTGTAAGTTTAGCTACTATTAAGAATAAGCTTATACCTTAAGTCTGTAACTGCTTGTATTTAATCCATTCCTTCGTGGCTTTAGTAAACGTACGTGCGGTTTTCTATTTTCTTGGGAAATAACTACGTTATTGTAGTATCGGGGCCTCCATACCCAAATAGGAAACCGACAAGGGAGAATAGATAGGGAGTGGTTGGCGTAGAGGGCAAAGCCTCGGCTTGCTAAGCCGAAGGTCCCGGGTTCGATTACCGTTGGGTCTCTCAATATTTTTTCGTCGGTTCCTACAAATGGGGGCTCGTCCGGGATGGAGGCATCTACGGCTACACGAAGCCAGGCGCTGTGAGATGAAAAGATCTCGAGGGTTTGCACGTCTCCTAGAAATGCGTTGTTTCGGCTGTGTGCCACTGTGTGGAAGAGTGTGCCCGAAAGTGTTGAGTTGAGTTGTGTTGCACTGAGGACATTCGAGGGCGCATGTCAGTTCAGAATGGCTGAGTGTAGTATCGGGGCCTCCATACTCAAATAGGAAACCGACAAGGGAGTATAGAGAGGGAGTGGTTGACGTAGCGCGCAAAGCCTCGGCTTGCTAAGTCGAAGGTCCCGGGTTTGATTCCCGTTGGGTCCCTCAATATTTTTCCCTAGGTTCTTACATTATATACGTTAACAGAACAATTGGTTTTTTATTAAAATATGTTAACACCATGTGCTCCGTCTACGCGACGGAGTTTCCACGCCATTAGGCTTTCACACCTCCATGGATAGCTGAAGCACTTCATATCCTTAAATCCATAATGTCGCATTATCGTAAACGAGACTCATCAACACGTTTTTACAGCGACACAATAAGTTATTGATGACAGGAATGGTAAGCACTTAATATAAAAAGTCCGATTCCGTGGTCGCCAACACATAACCATAAAGTCCCTTTCTTAGATTTCTGTACACAATAGTGCATCCTGCATCCCAATTACAGTCTACCTCTCTCAAGATCAGGCCCTCGTACCATTCGACGATATGCGAATCATATGAATCAAATTGTCGTTAATACCTCGTTAATTATTAGCTTTAGTACAAACAATGTTTAATACTTTTCCACTTGGAAATTAATGAGCTTTCCAACTACCGTAAAAAAAAATAGGGCATTCCATTTAAAAAAACGTTAGTGACCTTGAAAATACCGAAAAAAGTGGCATAAAAAAAATAATATTATGATGGCGATGTACATCCTTCGAAACCATTCTAATCCTGATGTACCCATATTTCATATCTTTAAATCCAACAAAGATATTCAGGTGTTCTGCTTCTCGTCACTCACCCTGTATATCCTGGTTATGCAGTGGAATTATTTAGTATTTATAACTTGTCTGTTCATTGTTAAGTAAACGTCGTTCACAGCAGAAACTTCGATAATAAGGAAAATAAAAATAGAGTGTGAAAGATACATTAATTAAGCATACCTTTAGGTTACTTTCAAATCTGTATAAACATTATTCATATTTAGCTGCATTCAAATACAAAGTAGCAAGCATCTTTTAGTTTCATAAATTGTAAATTGTTAATGCTGACAAAATCACGTTTTCACTTATTTCATTTATTCCGCTTTTCGAAATATTTAAATTAAAAAATTTTATTAACGTCGCGCAATTATCTTCGCGTAATCGTTAAATCTATAATTATGCCCCATTATCGATTCTCTCATTGCGGAAGATTTTCAGCGAGAAAATTTCTAGGTGACGTGGAACGTCTCGAGGCGCTGCAGTTTAACCTTCGAAGTTTCATCGATAATTTAATGAAATGACGTTTCAAAGGGGATATTAGATAACTGGAGTGCTCTTCACGGCATAATTACATCCTGTAATGGATATTTGATGAAATTTAATCGTTCATAAACCGATAGACCTTGCCGGGAAGACGCATTCCTACGGCCGTGGAAGCTTCTTCCACAAGCCAATATCCAAGGAAGCGAGCCAGCTCGGAAAGAACTGTCGTTAATATTAAGCGTAACGAACTCGTTAAACGTTTTGTATCACGTGAATTCTAACTATCCGCGAATGATCTCCATGAGTAATTGAAATACTTCCCCAGCTGATATACCAGAAACTTGTTGTAATTTGAATATCTCCTTTTTCAGATAGACGAAGCAACAGTTTTTCATTCAATTGAAATTACATTCTTCTTGCAAGAAATATAAGTAATTTGATCATTTGAACACCACACATTTGATGATTTTTGCAAATATGTATAATTTAAATACTGTATATTCTGTACATATGATTTATAGATTTGTTAGAGTTTAGCTTACCGAGGTTTATGATATGGAGCAGGCAGGCAGTTATCTTTGAGACCTTTGTTGAATGCGCGTACCATCCGTGCACCAGCATTAGGATGGTACGTGACAAAATTAGTTTTTCCCTTTTTCACCTTTTTAATTATGTTTCGCTAGTTCATAGAATTAGGACTCGGTAACACAGGCCATGTCATAAACCCCGAAGACCCAAGCGGCGACCTGGCGAAAGACGACGTCACCAAGTCCGGGGTTTTTTTCCTAACGGTGAAAAGTTAGTCACCCCCATCTCTCCCACTTTCTCTCGGGAAGAACCCAGTTCTCCTTCCAGAAAGGACACACGCCAAGGGCGCAATGGAAGGAAGGACACGAGGAAAGGGAAACGGGAGTGATGGGACCGGACAGGAGTCTTTGAAAGAGTAACAGAAAAAATATCAAAAGACAAGATAGTCAGAAGCGTCACACATCACTACGGTCCCAAAGCCGTTAACAACCTTTGGGTGGTCCTTCCAGAAAACTATAGACGGCACGTAGTGCAATATTCAGGGCTCGAGTTCACCTTAACAAGATTTATGATATACACTACCGGCCAAAAGTTTGGAATCACTGAGCATTGCAATTTACAGTCAGCGACTTCGAGAATTTTTTATCGTTCGAATCAATCGATATGAGATAAATCGATAAATGTAGAATTGAGATAAACTTCAAATCCTTAAAAAATTAGCAGCAGATTTAATATTGATGAAAAGTGGGAGGTGGTTCCAAACTTTTGGCCGGTAGTGTACATGCTGAAAATTTCATCAAAATCGGATGATGCAGAAACAAGCGACAGGCATCGAAAGGTATAAGAATTTTTAGATTTGTTACAGTTATAGGCCGAAAGTCGTAAAAAACTGCGATTTTCACCATTTTTAACCGTTTAAAATTCACAGCAACGTTAACCGATTTCGATGAAATTTTCATGTATATAATTGACATAAATCTACAAAACGTATGTTCTAAATTTTCATTACCGACTTAAATAAAACAGTTATCAAAAGTGACATTAACTATTTTTTTTGCGATTCCAAATAATTGCAATTTTCTCAACATTTTTTCGTACACAGCATCTAGTAAACTAATCTTTCTAATTTTTTAAAAAAATTCAAGTCATTGGGTCCAATTTTAAAAAAGTTATACCGTTTTAAAGGGTATCCGAATATTAATTTGAGCAACTTTACATAATATATTACAAATGTTCTATAACTAATTGTTAAATAACGTTTGAATCGAAAATTGAAGTAGTGAAAAAGATACATTTTAGTAGACTAAAATTCTTCACTTATTTAAGATTAATTTTATATGAGAAATATTGAACTATCCATTTATTGACTTTAGCAAATATTATGTGCTTTGTAACATACAGGATGATCGTTCTACTGGGTCGCCTGATTTCAGCTATTTGCAATAACGGGGTCACATAAATTAACAAGACACATTTTGGAGACATTTTTATTTCATAGCAAATTCAAGATCATATCATGTTATTTAAAAATGCAGTCATTTGATCTCTTTTATTCTCTAGAATGTATCAATACAAACTGAACTAGAATCAGAATTTCAAACTTTTACTAACACAATATTTTGTAGCAGTAAGTACTTAGTAATATTTTTATATTAGGAAATATTCAAACTGTGTCTCAAACAACAGTTTTACTTTTATATTTTTAGAGCTACAATAGAAGTTATTAAAGCTGAGCACCGTTTAGCTACTGCTATTTTGAATGTTGCATAAATTAAGTTTTGATATTAGCTGATTTTCTTTCAATGTCTCCTACAATATTCTGTAAAAAGAATCACATATAGTAGTTGCTTAGTAAACTCAATAAAGGACGTAATACAGTCTTGACTCGGCAAAACTGTTTGCAAATGTTTCCAATTTTTATTATTTTATGCTATCCATTCAATGGTAATTAGTGTGTCGTGTGCTCGCGTCGGTCTGCGTTGTATTGCAGACTTAGATCAGGAGAGCAAATATTTAGTCGGATAATTTTTAACGAGGCCTGAAGCGGTCACGGAGTACTTTATCTCGAACGTTATGGTATATAAAAAAGACTTGGTTGGTCATTCAGTGCTCGGACTGATTGAATAGCTGGTTGTTCGTTGGTTGGCGTTCGGAAGAGGACATGCATCTAAGTTACTGAAGGCGGAGTTAAATTTGGGAGGTGAAAAAATGGGAGAATGTAGAAATATTCTTAAGTAGATGGAGAGAGGGTAAAAGTGGTGGTAGAAGGATGAGGTGTCTGGGGTTTGGGAAATTCCAGAAAAAAAGGAGATCGGACATGAAAAAAGGAAAGTACTACCTTGATAATTAGGAAGTCGGAACAATAGATGGTAAAAACGAGTCTTGAAAACGCCGTTCGTTTATGAGTTTACCGAGGGTACGCGTATCTAACCGTCTCGGCTAATCCTATGGGCCGTGGGATCCTTCAGGTCCGTTTTACAACTGCCTTGAACTCTTAAACTAGAGAAAAGAAAATGTTCGGTACGGAACATAGTGTTTGTTAACATTTTTCCGTCATCTTATCGCAAATACCAAAAGAATCATGCAGACTAGTAGAGTAAACATCTTGTATAGGTACCTATAAGCTATAAGAAATGCATAAGATCCAAAAGTAAGTGACAATTCTTATTACCAATGCATTTTCTTCAGTACAAGCATCATTAATATTTTCGGAAGTTATAATATTTGAGGTTTATTATAATATTTAAATCTTCGTTCAGTGCAGACCATCGCTGATATTTCTTCAAACTTGTTCTCTAATTGTAGCTACGACGACTTAACTAAGGAAAAAACTGTTTCTGTGAAAAAGCACAGAACAATGAACTTCATCGCCAATTTCGTTAAAATCAACCTGCTTCATCTTCGAACATAATATCGCAAACATTTTTCCACAGAGACGCAATATTGATTCTTCTCAGTAGGACCACAAAACAATCTCTAAAAAGAAAAAAAG
>NW_017100444.1:441364-464016 GCF_001263275.1 Habropoda laboriosa | reverse complement strand
CTTGATTGATCATAATCCAGAGAGTGTTTATACGGTTTCTGCTCGGTTATACGGTTTAGTAGTTACAGCTGCTTCGCGTTACGCAATATCGGCAGAAGGGAAGCTACGCGGAAGGAGTGGCGCAGATCGTGTGCACGGAGCGCAATAATACTAAACTAAGCAAGTACATCAACCACTGACTAATTGTACAGCATTACTCGGGCAACAACGTGGAAGAGACTGCTTTGGTCTGTCTCGTTTGTTTTGTGTATACGCCGCGCTCCATGAATTCTAAGGGTGCGATCCGGTTGCACCGGTAAAAGTCGTTAGAGATGCAAGCGTGTCCGACGATCTTCCCCTCCGACAATTGCAACAAATTGAAAGTGATGTCGGAATTTCTCGTGGCCCCGGACCGAGGAGAGATTCCTGGTAATGGCCGGCAAGTGAATTCGCTACAGGAACGAGAGAAAGGGTTCCTAGCAATTTCACTGAAGGACACGAGGACCATCGATCGTGGATCCTGCATGGTTGATTATGCACACTGGAGGAGCAACGTGACACTTGTGCAGTTTTAAATACGCACTCTAAAAGGTGGCACGGAGTTTCAGTGTTCTTTGATTAAATTGAAACAATGCTTACTGTTAATGCCCGTGATTGTGGCGATGAACTTTCGAGCTTTGTGGATGTTTGCACGATGTTGCGCCCTCTAGATACTGGTTCGAAGGACCACCCAAATGATTGGGACTTGTAAACACTGATCTATGGTATCGCGTGATGATGTTGCTGATGGAGCTGGTTGCTCCTTGGTTCTCCTTGTCCGTGGTGGTTGAATGACTACTCGACGACTCAACTCTCCAACGTCGCGTCTCGGACGTCCGTGAGAGGGATTTTTGTTGGGACACGCTGATTGGTTAATGGTTAACGATTGCATTTGCCAATCAGCGTGTCTAATATCGTCTTTACCGCCCTTCCAGTACGCCCTTAGCGCGCTGTCACCTTGGAAGGGTGGGAGACGGTCGCGAGGGGTGGGCGGAATGTCCCAAAAATCTGGAATTTCCTCCGGGTGACTCATCGGCAAGCGGACCGTTACATACAGATGTGCCGTTTATGGTATGTTCGTAGGCTATTGAGCGCGAGGGACAGAAATGACTAAAAATCTAGCAAAGCAATTCTAGTGACCCTCGCAGGATGTAATTAGACCCGTGCAAGCAATAAACGAAAATCCTAAACTAAAAAATAACCGTTCCCGGTCGATCGTGCCATAAACCGTTTCTACAGAAAACCTAACACTTACATTATTTACAGAAGTGATGGAAAAGATTACGAATTTTTTATTATACAATCCAGAAAGGCTATAAATGTCAAAGCTAAGTACAAGGATAACAATTTTTTGGTAGAAACATAATTATATCAAATTTGTACTTACAATAGACGCATAATTTTAATATTCCCTAATGCCTGGGCCACACTGGTGTTCGCGAGTAGATCACGAACAGATCGCGAACCATGTTCGCCGGCAGTGTAGAGCGGTGAACTCAATAGTAAGCTCCAGTGTGGATACGAAGCTGCTTCTGTTCGCGAACAGTTCGAAAGCTGCTCGCAGACTGTTCGCGAACAGTTCTGGTCAGTGTGAACTCGGTATAAGAGCATTAGCATCGAATGTTTACGTAACCGTCAACTATTAACTTTTGAAACCATATACTATTAATTTCAGTTCATTATTTCATATTTCCATGAAAAACCTTGTTTTTTTCTTATTAATAGATAAGATACCTTAGCGAAAATGAAATGTGTAATTGTACCTTTCGTCCTTAAATAAATGATATGTGATTAATATGTAAGAAGAAAAATACATATTTCCAAGAATTGTTTCCGACTTAAATAATCTTCTCTATGTTTGCAGTTAAAAAAAAATATGTAAGATTTTATATGAATAAAGGAAAGCAACACATTCCTCTTATTTTTTGGTGTCTTTCTGGTTGTATGAAGCCAGCAACTTTGATCTAAATGTACTTCCGTGTAATTAATTGAATTTCTTTTATAAAATCATTTTATTTCAGCAAAATGATCTTAAATTTTGATGGCTAATTCAATTAATTAGCCAGACTGTTAATTTCTAAACTTCATTACTGTTGAAGCAAAATGTTTTATGTGTACTGCGTGGAAAACTCGACATCCTAAAATATTGGAAGAAGCGAGTTCTTCTTCGCGGTACGTTTATGACACGTCCGCTAAATATGGTTTGGGGATGCCTGCGAACACCCCAGGTATAAATGTGCACACTGTCACCACGTTTTGTAGGCAGTTCTAATTGTGCGCCCGTCTTGTGAACATTGTCTAAAATATAATTATTTACCTACCTTACTCCACACGAGTCATTTATTTAATATAACCCCTCAACAGGTTATGGGCCCAGGTTATCATAAGTGATCAGTGTAAATAATTGGATTAAAAGGTGCAGTGAGTTGTGCAAAGTTGAAAATGGAATCGACGAGTTTAAAAATTGAAAAGCTCCGTGATAATGAGAATTGGCTTCAGTGGCGTTTCGTTATGCGTACATTGCTAGAGGAAGACGATGATACGCTTAGTGTGTGTGAAGGAAAACTAGTGCGCCCAGCGGAAAATTCAGCAAATTATCAAGTCAACCTGCAAAGGTTTTTAAAGACTGATAAAACAGCTCGCAGGTTGATCGTGACATCAGTTGAGAAAAAACCTCTTGACTTACTTTTAGGTTGCACAAGCGCACGAGAAATGTGAAAGAAACTCAATGCAGTTTATGACATGAAGTCTGACGAAAATTTGTCAATAGTGCAAAAACAATTTTTTGATTTTAAATGGGACTCCAGTGAAAGTGTCAGTCATAACCTAGCAAAAGTTGAACAATTATCGACTAAAATATAATTATTTACCTACCTTACTCCACACGAGTCATTTATTTAATCAACCCCTCAACAATTACTAACAATATTCGTCTTAAAACTTGTTATAAAATAAAATATGTACGATAAACTACTTAAAGAAATTTACTTTGTCTGTCCTGTGATTTTTATGCCACTTAATTAAGAAAAAATGTTATAATTATTGGAAGCACATATTGGAAGCATACACAAGAAAACAAGGCAAACGCGATAAATTCATAAAAGCCACAGTTCCAAGACATGCTACTGTGTATTTTCACCGGTAATTATCTCATGTCCCCCATTATTATGTAATTAACTTGAAACAAGTAATTACACGGCAGTGCGGCGGAAACAGTTTCCGATTACCCAACGGAATAAGAAACTTCATACTTGAAAACCGTTCACCAAAGAGATCTAGAATTCGATTATCGATCAAATTACCATAAAGCAACTGTCTCATCGGCTGCTTGGTGTTTGACGCTAGCCTTTGCAAGAGGAGATTCCCTGTGCACCTGCCTCAACAAGCTACACGCGATAGGCATTGCCACAAGACGAATTAATAGTATTACGAGACAAACGTTCTACTAATGAGCTAATCTATAGCATTTGCTCCTTTGTCTTGTAATTAGGTACCTCAATGCCTTCAGCAAACTACCTTTTCCTCCTGTCTTGTCACAAATTTTCTGACACCGGATTAAACTCGTCTATCGAACTTTTCAACGACCACTATAATCAAATGCTAAAGGTCTTTGTCCATTCATTAGAAATTGATTAAATAACTAAATAACTAAATAAATAAAATAAAATGATTTTTTAACACCAAACATTTATACTTTTAGGAGAAAATTTAGGGGATGATTCTAGAAATCAGTGTAAGACGAAAATCAAGAATAAAAAAATGACTTTTAAAGCTTCGTTTCTTAGTTATTAACGTTTAAAAATATCACTGTAGCCGAGCAAACTTCCCCACACCGACAAATATAGGTCACGTTAAGACACGGGGTGTACACTGATCCTCAAAACCAGCGACACATGGTCTGTACCTTACTTTGCATAAGACGTAAAGAAGAAGAAACATTAGCGACACTGGAGACAGTACCGTCTTCTGCGACACTACCGTTTGCTTCACCACGACACAGGTGCATGTAAGAAAGTTCCTAAAATGTGTATGCCATTGTGTACTGCAAACACAACGTGCACAATACACGCAAACTACTGAAAAACAATCAGGAAAACATACTTATTTCTATGAAAATAACAATGACAATAACGAAATAGATGCGTGTAGGTATAATATTCACTTCTATTTATTTAGTCGGTATTTTTTTTAATTAACGGTAAGTATTTTTTTAAAATAAATAGTAAAAATGAATAATTTGGTCAGCATAAATAATTAGTTCTCAGAATTAATTCGCAGTTTGTCAGTACAATTTTAGACGGTATTAATTTGTTTTTTGGTCAATAAAATTTAAATTTTCGATTAAGTTAGGTTAGGTTAAGATATTTTTGTATTAATCGATGTAATACTGACCACTTATATTACGCACTGATGTTTCATTTTAAATACTGACCATTAATTTAAAAACTGATTCAAATTTTTTTTTAAACACTGACCCAATAAACAGCAGCCTATAATATTTAGGGAATTTTCAAGTGTAATTTTTTTCCATTTTATGATTATTTCACAAACTGAATTTACAGATACTAATTTCTAATAAAATGTCACCTTCCTTTGTCTATTCTACCGCACTGCCTTTCAAGAGCAAGAGCTCTATGTAAAGCTGAAGAAACGAGCTCAAGCTGTAAGCCGAAGAAACATACCGGCATCGAGTAATTGGGACTGATAACAACAAATGCTACAAATGCCTTCCTTAGGCTAGCAAGGAGCAATGAAACAAATTAAAACATGTTAACATTCGGGTGACGCTCGAGCAGAATCTCCGTGTCGGATTTCAAACCCACTTATCTCTAACATTAACAGTTGATAACCGAGGCGATTGTATTGAAGTTCAGAACGGCAAATTGATGAGCCAAGCCAGCCCTAATCAAAGGTCTAAATATGCTGGTACCAGCATTTCCTGCACCGCCCTCATGGATTACCAACGCAAATGTAGAACTACGTACCGGATTCACTGCCTAAGACGCCCTTCAGGAATCGGCCTTGTAATCTACCGAATTATGCACGTTCAAGTGTGACGCCATTACAATTTCATTTCGTTGCCACGAAGTTAACTAACACATTGTCGGCACGTGATACTCTTAAGAAGTTTCACAAACGTGAACGTGAATAAATGAATACTCTTCAGGTATTTTGGACAATTGCTGGATTTGAATCCGCGATGGAAAACTCGTGTAACTTATTTATTTCGAATAATAATTGAAGAAGCAATTGATAAAGAAAGATATCTGTAAATTAATAACGCTAAATAATGTTAAAACAATACGAGGCATATCCACAAAATAAGCCCCGTTGCAATGCTGCAATTGCAATTATGCACATGCGTGCTGAGGTCCTTTATTCATTGGCAAGTCACAGATGCCATTTTTGAAACAATCGGATTATGTGTACGAATAGTCATGTATTTTGAACATGATCAAAATAATCGGGCGGCCCGCTTGTAAAATGCAGTCTGTTATCCGTTTCTTGAATGCGAGGAATGTGAAATTGAATTTACTTGTTTAAGTCGCATTCAGTATCGTTTAGTACATAATTAGTGTTACTTTCATTATCTTCGTTCGATTTTGTTATCGATGTCTCTGTAAGGTTATTATATTGCTCGGCAATGTGTTCTTTTTGTTTCCATAAGAAACAACTGATTTCATCAATAGATATAAAAATTCTATAATGTGTGTTATGAATGAGAGATCAAGAATTTTTGAAATGTCTTTTAGATTAACGAAAATTTGTCTCCTAAAGCTCAGTACGTGAATGAAACCAGGTTCTTATGTATATTCTTACTGGAAGAAAGGACATTTTGGAAGTTCTTCTATTAGGGTGGCAACTAAGTTCCCGCCGTTTTTTTAAATTTTAACATTCCGCATGTCATTAAATGTTTTTGACATAATGTTTGAAATCATTCGAAAGAGGATGTTTTGATCTACCGGAATCTTCTTTGTTCGAGTTAATTTATGTTAATTTCTGTTAATTTTCAGATCATGTAAAATCGAATGTCAAGTTGAGAAAAATGAGCATTTTCGACACCTCCTTCTTTTTGCTTTTAATCAAGGTTCTAAGGCCGCAAAAGCTGCTCGCGACATTTGTGCTGTGTATGGAGAGGATGCAATAGCTGAAAGAACCGCTCGTGATTGGTATGCCAAATTCAAAAATGGAAATTTTACATATATCCTGCTCTGATCCACAACTCAAACCAATTAAACATTTCATCACGAACCCACGTTACAACATCGAATAGAACTAGACCGAAGACAGCTGGAATCGAAATCACAGGGTACCACAGCTGCTCAGAAGCGTCATTTTTCAATTTTCCAGCCATGCTCTACGGTACAAACAGCAATCTCGTGGAAAACAAAAGGCGACAGGCATCACGCGCGGAGACAGAGAAACACAAGGAACAAGATAGACGGGATAACGAAGCCCAAACTCTCGCCTGGTAATCGGGATGTGGAAGGAATAGAGAAAGAGAATTACAGGCGTAAATGTACAGACAGATAGATGAAGATGGGATGCCTTGGAATATTCTCCCACTTCCATCACCCTCTGTTATTGTGCTCTATTGTTAGAGCATGCAATATCTGACGCAGGTATTTCAAGAACGAGCGACAATTACTGTCCTACCGGGACAAGGATGTGCCAGGATCGGATCAGCCATTCTGATACAAGGTCTCTCATCGGCTGGAGGAATACTACCGCCGGTACATTTACGTCGGACGAGATTGTCGACTTCGATTGGTCCTCCACCACGAGCGAGCACTGCTCTAGAGCTGATTATTCCACGAATGTTTTCATACGGTGACAATAGTAATTGTTTCGTGGAAGCAGTGTTAACGTAGTGGATAGATTGTTTGGAGTATTTCTCTGAACGAAACAGTTTGCGAATGAAATTATTATTTGAATTTTGCTGAGAGTTTGCGTAGTATAGACACTCTCTGTTCAGGAAATAGCAATGGAATAAGTTTAGCTGCAGGGTAAAGAGTAATGTGACAGCATTGTAAGCTATTAGTTTACGTTAATTCTAAATTTCAGTCTGTATGAAGTAGGTATTATAATGTATGCAGAAAAGTTTCTATGGAATCGTTTTGCTTAATATTTCTTTCCATACGTAATTTTTTTCCACTACAGAAAATTTTTTTTGAGACACTTACAAGGGGAACACATGAAGCGTAACTCTCGGATTTTGATGAAACTTTGCAGGTCGATAAAGAATCGAAAGTTATACGGTCATGTTCAATTCTAGGTATAAACGCTCAATAGTTTATGAAATATTTAACAATGAAGTTTGAATTCAGACGCTTCTGAATCTTCATTGGTGAAGCTGAACAACTTCTGAGGTAAGCAGTCAAATCAGGCAGGTTATTGGTGTGGTTCGAATTCCCCTTGGGTTAAAACTTCCTGCTTAGTGCTACCCTGCTACCTGCTTAAAATCTTTCTATTTTAATTGTTTTTATCTAATAAACATACAGGATGTTTCCTCTATCCTGAAAAATTGGAATATCTTGTGAGGGACTAAATCTATCAAAAAAATTTTTCAACAAAAATTGTTTGGTATAAAGGGGGACGCCATATGATGCAAATTATTGTTTTACAGGTCGAGTGGTGGAGGGAAATTTCAAAGTCAAATTCATTTTTTTAAATGGAACCATATTTTTCTTTTTTCATAGTGGGATGGCACTTGTTAAGATGAATTCAACGACCTGCCATAACGCTTAGATAGCGTTAAAGTTCTAAAATACTTAATTTCTCGAATACTATCAAAAACATCACTCATAATGATTTCAACGATATTTATTCTTGCATCTTATTCGACATACAAGGAGCCTCATATTATAAGTATTGCCTTATTGAAAAAATATTTCAAACAAAAGTTGCACGGTATCAAAAGAGACATAAAAAGCGATAGTTTGTTCCTTACTACCTTACATTTTTACCTAGATAGGAAGATGACTTTGAGTTTTTAAATGAGATAAAGTTTAGAGACGCAAAGTCTAAAGTTAAAATAAGAATTTAGTACCCAGCATCATTTGTATAATGCAGCCTACCACGTGGTATGCTAAAAGAAAAGCAAAAGCAAAAAGTGGGGCAAACAGAGCGAGGTAAAGCAGAGCAACATCGTTGCAAAGTGGAATTCAAAAGCGTTTCGAATTAAGCGCCGTGATTTCAACTCCGATAAAATTCGACGTTGCTTTATTTCAGCTCGAAACGACAGGATCGCGAATCCTCCAGCATCTCGTCGACTGGTGAATTAGCATTAGGCACGAATCGAAATTCGAGCGAAACTTCTGGGAAATCATAGGAGATTCGGCTGTGTTTCAACCATTCCAATCAGCCTCGTTCGATTCTACCAGACTGTTTAACCTCCTCGTTCCACTCGTACTCATGCCGCTATGCGTTTCCTCATAAACGAGCGCTTCAACGTGTGACTAGATGATTGGAAACTGTAATTACATGTATAGACGAGCGCTTCTGTACCGTGAATCGATTGATCGTGCCGGGAAAAAGTAACTCGTCGTAAACCGATTACGAGTTCAGGCTCGATAGTTTCTCGCGTTTGATCAAGTCTGCGAACACACCGTCATCTAGAAGTTGTGCTCACAAAAGAGTGTTTCATATGTGAGTGTTGTTTGATTCTGCGTGAAATTACAATTTAGTCCGAAGAAAGAAAAATTTCTCGAATCATCTACCTGAATTAAACATCGCTTGTAAAGGGCTATTTATTGTCAGTGTTTAAATGCGTTTAAATGCGTTTATGAACAAGATATGTCTTGGTCGTGCAGACGACCCAACCGGTAAAACCATAAAGCAATAGATCACTCCTTTCCAGCCTTAACTCCAATATCGTAGCAAATTTTTCATCCTGCCATAAACCAGCCGAAGACGCATCCCGGTCACTTTTACCATCCTTCTTTCCTTTCCGGGTTTTTCCCATATCCCTCCAGTTTTGCAAGTCTCCTCCACCCTTATTTTCTCCTTCCCCCAGTTCTCCTTAATGTTCAATCACAGATCTACTTTTTTCATTCCTCTCAACTTTTTCCACACTCAAGCGATCACCATGCACACCAAAGTTGTATATTTCACGATATAGTTAAACCGAAGACATTCTCTAACAGATTCTCCGAGACATTCCACATTTTATCTACCACATACATTCAGAGATTCACACGGTATAATAACCACCAAAGCACTATCTACGTTTCACATAGTAATTCAGACATATTATATTTCTTTCATTTCAGGACACCAACTACAACAATATCGCCCTTGCGTCGTTAAATTGTCGTGAGCGCAACGTAATTTCGCGGTCGCAATTTATTGTAATCGTGTCGCGAGTTTTGAGCACCGTGCAAGATAAGAACGCTCTACAAACGAATAATAACGCAAATGTCATAATAAGAACGAACAAATAACGTTACAAAAGAATTTCTTGTTCTGATGATTTATTATTTTTCATTATTTTTTGCTTTTATTAAACACCAATGTACTGAAATCTTCGTAAATAATCTTTTGTGTGATTTTTTAAATGATTATTTTACCAATAGGCCATCATCCGCAGAAAGTGATACCGAAAAGTTTCAATTAAATGAGCTATAATCACGGTGATATTCTTGCATTTAACCGCGTGTTTTATAACTTTCCCATCATTTCCGGGAAAATAACTATTACATTTTTGATTCCTTAGAGCGTGTAGAATCATTTTGTGAAAGAATTTTTCGTTTCTAATGAGTACCAAAATACACCTATTCTTAACATTATCCTTTGACATTCCAAGTAGAATTTTTGTTGATACACGAGGAAGCAAAAGAATTAATATACGATGAAAACATATTGGGAATGATTATCAAATGAAAATATGATTATTCAAATTTAAAAAAAAAAATTCATTCTGTAACGTAAAATTTGATTTATTCTTCACTAACGGAGCTTCTACTTTCTTGTTCATATGATACTTTATGCCTTATTACTTCTGCCACTAGACTCATATTTAAAAAAGAAATTTAAAAATACGAAGAAATAAATCAGGGTACTTACTCTTTTCTCTCCAATTTCAGCTTCCAGCAAGAAAAGAAAAGCTGAATAATGATTATCGTCTTACCTGAAACAGAAAAAACAGAAAGAATTGCATTAAACGGCACTGTCGACAAGTTCTAAGGTGCGAACAATTAACGCGAAGTCGTGAAACCTAATGGCACAGCTAACGAAGAAACTTGGTAGATCAACACCTCGTTTCGTTCTAATAATTAATAGGTACAGCGATCCATCAACCACCCTCGCGACCGTCGAGTCTCAACCCTCGCCTAGCGCGTCCCTCTTTCTGCGCAGCTTGCATTCATATTTCACGATGTATTGTACTCGCAAAGAGCTTTGCAGCACGAATAACCGGGAGCAGGCTGAAACACAGTAGTTCGCGGGGAGTAGGGCCCAGGAATTGTTTCGCCGTTCCTGAAGCAGGGTGGGAAGTAACAGTGACACACTTTTACGACTGCAAGGTCATTAAAGATGATGTGTAGATCTGATTTCAGTATAGCCACGTCAACTGCTCCTATTTAGACGTGATCCATAATTCACGCGATTCTCGGATCTTCTCTGTTTTCGTTTTTACTTGTGGCTTAGCACTAGACTCATTGACAACTTTCGAAAAAAAGTGAATATTCGATATTGGTAAGTGTTATCATCTGTAACTTTCCGACTTTATTTTCTGTACGGAAGTTTTATTTAAAGTTGCAGAGGTATTTACAGCGGAACGGAAGGAAATGAAGAAAATTTATCGAGGTTCCACTGTACAAACTTTAATTTGAAACAATACAAAAAAAGAAAAAATAGGAAGATTATAAAATAAACCTACTTTTTAAACCGGATAAATAATAGTATGCGCTGACTAAATTGCTAAAATCAATTATTATAATTTTCTTTAACGCTTCGAGTTAATAATCAATTAAGGTAATTAAACCTATGACGAACTTACTTCATAATCTGAATATTCAAGACATAGCTACTGCATACGAGTACTTATAACTTTGACTGGTAATGATAAATATTTACCAAGTCGATAATTTGAAACTGCCTCATTAGTTGGATCATAAATTTCAGGATTGGATATTAAATGAAAAATATAGTTTTCGACTTGGGTAATATGCGATTTGAAATATTAGACTTCATGCATATAGCTTGATCAAATTTTCTACAGCACTTAAATTATATAAAATTTTACTTTCGTTCCAAATGCTTCCCTTATTTATAAACTTTGAATTCAAAAATAAATAAAACTAAGTCGAATTTAAACCGACTTCAGACAAAATAGACTTTTACTTACGCATACGAATCATGAATAGTTACGTCGCAATTGTATTTATAAATTTTAAATTATGTATCTTCGTTTCAATCATATTTTTATTAATTGTCACTTAATTTTTGTGACTAAACGTTCTTAGAAGCTATCCAAAAACCCAAAATTCGATACCTCAGTATTTATCCAAGTAGGTAACCCCAAAACATTGCCATCGCAAATTCGCAATTCCTAGGCCAAAATGTACGATGAAGTATACAGACTGACAATGAAACACCTTCAAGAGGTCACCTAATTAACACGTTTATTTTGAGTGATAGGAAAATTTCATTATTCATTTGAATATTGCTTGACATCAAGGGGAGACATTATCCGGTGTCGATAGTATTTTAGTAGGTGGTGACACAGTTGAGATATGAAGTTGAACACCGTTTTGTTTTAAACGGAACAATTCACCTTTCTACTCATCTTGTAATAGAACGTCTTAAGATATGTACAATAATATGCGATTAAAGGTCACGTCGGAAAATAATTTTCATCCTTCGGCGTTCGATATTCTATGGTAAGTGCTTCACAGCAGCAAAGCTGAAGGCAACCTCGTCTCCACCGCCCCGCCAATCCCTCCACACCGCTTACCACGAACATCAAACGCCAAATCAATTATTTTCTGAAATTATTATTTTCTAAAATCTTAAATATTAATTATTTTCTAAAATTATTTTCTATCACCTTTAACTACATATTTGTGTACCTTAATCCTTTCACACTCCCTGTCACATATGTATGATTTCGTTAGCTAACAGTTATTAGCCAGCATTACATAAATGAAATAAAGGTTATATTATAACGTTTAAATAATGCTGGTTTCAATATTTTCGCTCAATAAGTATATTGTAATTACACCCGGAACGACTCGCGAAAAGTGCCGGTAGCAAACTGTAAGATCTTTGCGAGAGATGCTAGCAGTAGGTGAAAGTATACAGGGTGTCCAAGTTTTCCCCGATCAAACATTGTCAGTAAGTTCTATGGGTGTAAAAAAGAAAAAAATATTATATAAACATAGGTCGGTTGAAGCGTTATTAAAATGTTATAACAATAATACTAAACACGAAGGAAATGATAACAAGTAGGAATAGATCAGCGATATGTATGTACACTACCGGCCAAAAGTTTGGAATCACTGTGCATTGCAAGTTACACAAAAATTCGCAGAAAAAAAGTCAGCAGCTTTAAGAATTTTTTAACGAATTTTGTATCATTCAAATCAATCGATATGAGACAAATTGCTACTTATCTCCGCGGTATCAATGTCAAGTCTATGAAAAATTAGTAGCAGATTCAGTACTGATGAAAATTGGGAGGTGATTCCAAACTTTTGGCCGGTAGTGTATGTATTTACATCTAGTCTGTTTATGCAAGCTGTGTTTACGATCTGAGGCTGTTGAAGGTGTTTAATGTAACTTTTGCCAGTGCCATTCTAGTCTTGTGTCGCAATAACCGCAAGTTCGTTACAATTCCCTTCGTATTTCGTATTTTTGTTATAACTTCTCAACAAAGCTTCAAAGACCCTTGCTTATGTAACATTTGTTTCTTACTTATACCCATAGAAGATTCTGACAAAGTTTAATCGGAAAAAACTGGGACACCCTGCACACAGTAGGACCCTCTAGAACGCGGAAAATATAATGCAATTAAGTTCCATTTATTTAATTCCAAAATTCCAAATTCAGAATTTGGTCCCAAATGATTCGGACTTGTAAAAACTGATCTATGGTATCGCGTGATGTGAGCTGGTTGCTCCTTGGTTCTCCTTGTTCGTGGTGGTTGAACGACTACTCGACGACTCCTCTCCGACGTCGCGTCTCGGACGTCCGTGAGAGGGATTTTTGTTGGGACACGCTGATTGGTTAATGGTTAACGATTGCATTTGCCAATCAGCGTGTCTAATATCGTCTTTACCGCCCTTCCGGTGCGCCCTTATCACGCTGTCACCTTGGAAGGGTGGGAGATGGTCGTGAGGGGTGGGCGGAAGGTCTCAAAAATCTGGAATTTTCTCCGGGTGACTAATCGGCAAGCGGACTGTTACATACAGATATGCCGTTCGGAAATTCGTGGTTTATGGTATGTTCGTAGGCTACTGAGCGCGAGGGCCACAAATTACAAAAAATCTAGCAAAGCAATTCTAGTGACCCTCGCAGGATGTAATTAGACCCGTGCAAGCAATAAACGAAAATCCTGAACTCCAAAATAACCGTTCCCGGTAGATCGTGCCATAAACCGTTTCTAGAGAAAACCTAACAGAGGCAAAAGCAATTCTTTGATTATTGTTATACGGGGTCCTACTGTACTTGCATGAAACATGCAGACGTCAAAGTGTTAAAATCCTCTATTACAGGATGAGTAAAGATATACGTATGTATATCGTTCCACTGAAAAAAACAGAGTTCAGTTTCATGTCGCCTTCACTTGCAAAAAGCTATTGATATCATAATATCTCGCTTGATATCGAGCAACGCTTGTGTGAAGTACCTATATTTTTTTTTACATTTAAAACAACAGAGTACTCATGTGGTCTGTTTTAGGTGTCTCGCCTTGTACGCAGCTTAAAGCTGTAACAATCCCAGCCGGAGAGGATGAAATACTTCGAGCGAGCCGGTGTATACCTAGAAAAATCCGACGACCACTTAAAAACTAATCTTGTGATTCTCGGCTGGACCTAAACGAAGGATTCTAATTAGTCGCGGGAGAAGCTCGGCAGTTAAAAAATGATCGACTGAAATGAAACTCGCGTTACCGCTTCAATTAGCGGACGGAGTTTGGCATCCGACAGCGAAACGAAATATCTCTGTCCGCCTTACTGATATAAATTAAACCAACCGCGCGTGCCCCTCAATTATTTACGTCAATTCCATACGAACCACGAAATTAAGTATGCATCACTAACGACAAACACCTGTAACAATAATTAATAGCGCGGCCGGTATCGCTTAATGAACATCGTCCAACTTATGACTTACAAACATGCGCTATCCCTTAAATTTTAATTAAACTCCCAGTTCTGCGATAATTCGGTAAAAACACACCGGAGAGAAAATTCTGTGGACTTCCTCAGACCGGTTAGGAGTTTCTGCGAAGAGGAGATGGCGGAACAGAAAGAGAAGAGGGAAGAATGAGAGGGGACGAAATATTCCTACGACTAAGGTTGCTAGCATATCGCGCGCGAAACTTGCTCTTTGCTGCAGCGCACAATGCAATCTTCCCCGGTACGCTAGTACAATGGCGAAGTTACTGAACTTTCCGAATAAATCAAACGGACCAAAGATAAAATTGTAATGAGCGCAGAGGTACAGAAATTTATGTGTCTATGTCGCTGCGAGTGAGAAGAAGGAAAGGCTACGCGGGAGTAAGAATTGCTATTGTCCCATGTCACCCTTTGGATCTTTTTTTTTATCCAAAAGAAGTTGGCTAAATTTTCTACGATTACTCCATATGTGACAATGAGTCTTTTATCAGGTTTCGAAGGATGAACATGGATAAAAAATGTCGTCACCGTCATTGCAATATGTCCAAAAATAATGTTTCTGAGTTATAACAAGAATCAATGTTAATGCTTTTTACAATAAACGTTCGAAATGTTCACTGCTCACTTTAAAAATAGAATACATCTTCACAGAAATAATTGTATAGGTACCTTCGAAATCTTATACCTTTCTTCTATTCCTTAATAACAGTTTTCATTGGTTGATTTAGTTTTCGTATCATAGAAATTGAGATATTGCATATTACGTTTATAAAATAGCTGCATAACGAAAGTATTATACAATTTGAAAACAAATTTCGACTCATCCTTATCAAATATTTTTTGTTCCTTTTTAATTCTTTTAATATATAGTACAATGTTTTTTAAATACTTTACTCCCATACGGTATTTTCTATCATTTGTCCTTTTATAACTACTGAGCTCTATTGTTTATTTTAGAAAGGAAAAATGCAATTATGCAAACTATTTTCGTGAAGTTCAGTTGCTTGCGTACTTGTTTCCTTTAGAATATCTAAAACCCCAACATATTTCTCAATCGAGTTACGCACAAACTAATAAAATGCAATACCTAAGCGAGTACTATCGGTTATATTAATTAACTACACTGTTCGTAGATCAAATATCTTTATTTCCAAATGTCTATAAATTTAAATAGTTTAATAGTGGTTTTGCGAAAGCCTATTCAACGTTGCAAAGAATATTCATACAAAGTAGAATTTAAGTTTATAATAGATACATACAAAAACAGATGGATGGCTTTGCACAAAATAAAATTTTGTGCATTGCAATTAATTTTTAATCAAACAGCAACTCAATTTTTATTCAAATATTGTACGACGTTATTTTACTCAGCTTCCAAACATAGTGAGTACTGTTTATTTAACAAGGACCGAAATCAAGTAGCGGGTTCGTCCTCAAGATGATACGAGAACGAGAACGAAATTCCGAAATCCAACGCTTGAAATGGCGCATCCTATTCACGAAATAGTAAACGAAACGTCTGAAAAGTAGTTACCATGGCCTGAATTCGTATAAACGAGAAATTCAGCATTGATCGAACCCGGCGAGACTGCAGTTGAGGTGGACTCCGCTAGAAAGCCGTTATGACCCCGTAATAGCGAAGCAGAGTAACCCCATTAACATAATCCTTTAAACCCTATTGCCCATGAGACTATACTAGGGTGCCACTGCCTCTGCTCTTCGATTCCGCATAGATGTTTAGAACAATAGCTAGAAGCCTGACCAGAGAAGAAGCGGAAGGGGAATAGTTTTTGGTTTTACTGATACACTTACGGATGCACACCCATTTCATAGGTCTCTATTTTGTTAGATACATCAACCAATGGATGCATATACAACACCATTTAACTGACGTCAGAGGTACATCGATCCGTTATGTGTGAACGAGTGTTATTTATTGACCATTGCTTCAGAAATAATCCTTGAAGTACAGAATGCGAAGTTCGGTGACCGGGTCAATCGCGACCCGTACTAATTGTAAGAGTTCACTAATACAGGGTGTCCCGTAACTCCTCGAACACCCGGAAATGGGGGGTTGTTGAGGTGACTCTGAACAACTTTTTCCTTTACCAAAATGTTGGTTGAAGCTTCGTTTTTGAGTTATTAACGAAAAACACTGGCCAATCAGAGCGCGCGTAGAGTCCGCGCTCAGTGATGGGAGCGCAGTGACTCATCCGCGCTCGATCGTGAACAAACGAGTACGCGCGACTTCTCGATTATCGGTTGCTGTCAGAAAAATGTGACTTTGCACCGCTGTTTTTATAAGGCTTAGAGAAATGGTTTGTTGCCGTCATTCCAGTGCAAAGTGAAATTTTTGTGACAGAGACCGATAACCCAGAAGTCACGCGTACGCGTTTGTTCACGATCGCGCGCGCATGAGTCTCTGCGCTCCCGTGCCTGGACGCGGGCTCTACGCGCGCTCTGATTGGCCAGTGTTTTTCGTTAATAATTCAAAAACGAAGCTTCAACCAACATTTTGGTAAAGGAAAAAGTTGTTCAGAGTCACCCCAGCAACCCCCTATTTCCGGGTGTTCGAGGAGTTACGGGACACCCTGTATATGTCCTGCACAGGCGTCAGGTTACTGTTCTTTATATGTTTGATATTTTATTTTACATATATCTAATTTTTAACCTGTAAACCTGTAAATTGTAAATAAATGATATTCATTCTATATTTGCTTCATTGCATCTATTACGTAAAACTGTTTGTTTATGTTATTTTTTACAGTTATCACATATCCTTAATTTGTTCCCAATGCAAAAGCATTAGAAGTGCTTTCGGGGTTCTGATTCTATAAGTTTTCACAATATTTTTTATCAGTTGCTACTGTTTCATCTACGATATATTTATGGAAAGTGATTTAGTGATCTGCAAAATCTGTACTACACTTATTTATATGATCGGTAACTCATTTCGTATAAAACAATACAGAATGAACTTGAATGCAAAAAGAATTTCTTTTTCGTTTTATACGTATTTCTTCCTCAGAGCGTTATAATATGGTATGGCTAATAGAAACAGTTCTGTCACTGCATATCATTATCTGATGATTACTGTGAACAATTTGATTTGCGTGGATGTGTTTTTACACTGTTATTGCACCGATAGTTGAAAATAGTTCGAATGTAATTCATTGACTTAAACATGCATTACCTCGAGCAAGATTTTTCAAGGAATTAGGGTAGGTTTCGTGTATATTTGGTTCTTATGCTTCAAAGAATGAACAAATAAATTTAAATTTCAATATTTCTACATTCCTGTGCATCAAACATAAAACACAAAATGCTACTTCCATGCATTAAGAATAAAAAATTAAGTTCCCTTTTCTTCTTAATTGTAATTTAAATTTCAATCATGTGAGTGAAAGGAATAAAAACGTTCCTTATGTCTAATTGTAACAAAATATTCTTAACCACAAACTCTGCATTAAAAATTTAATTATGCTCACATAATGTATAAGCATGTCGATTAACCATTTAATAACCACTGTCTATTAAAAATAAAAATAGTGTTTGTTTTAGAAACGAATAAAATATCAGAAATTTATTGCCAATTGCCAGGTTATGTGTTTAACAAGTCCTTACATATTAATAAACTGATTCGTCACAGAAACAATTACCAGAAAAAGTCACACAGGCAACACAAAACATCCACATAGGCTCTGGTTGATTTCAAGCAAAAAATTCTTCGACGTAGTTAAACAAATAATTATATTGCATTGCACTTCACCGCACATAAAGTAATTGACTAGACTGCCACCGTAAATCTGACATATAATATTTCCAAGCAGTCTCTTGATGCCAGCAAATTCTCTCCTTTCCTTTCTTTTTCTCGACCACGTGCTATTTAACGAAACATTTTTAAGACGAAGACCGTTTAACTAGCGCTCCCTCGTCTCGCGTAATTAGCCGCCGCTTGTGGCTAATTTTCATTAACGATACCTACGCTAAAAGGAAATAATGGAGAGTGCCGTTCCGCGCGGGGCACACTCGTTGGATCGCGCCGCGCTCCTTTCTGCTGGTGAAATCGGGAGGAAGGATTGACTAGGGCCAGAAGAAGAATTATGGGGACTCGTTTCAGACGCATTACGGGCTTTTCAGCAGATGGAAGCACACCGGTATGAGAAATCATTCAACAAGTGACCCCAATGAGGGTTTTAATTAAATTTAAAGATGCGAATGTATAGATCAAATAATAACATTTTATGCAATATTTACTTCTTACAAGGGAACATTCTGAAGTGATAAGCACCGATTTAAAAAAAAAAAATATTCGACACGAATTTTTTATCGACAATCATCCACATTGTAGTAAACATATTTAGTCAAATATATCAGAACCTATTAGAGGTAGAGGGGTGGTACAGATTGGCGAAATTTGTTTTTCATAAACAGGTTTGAAAAAAGTCAATTTGTATAAATAATATACTGAAAATGATAACATTTCTGTTAATTTTTCTGGTAAAATATTTATCTACTTCCACGTAAATTTGTGTATATAAATTACACATCGAAACACAAAATACATTTAAACCAGAATTTGAATTTCTTGCAAAATATTAGAAATAATTATTCTTAAAATTTGCTTTCATTTTACATTAGTTCGAGGCTTGTAGCACGTATATTTGAGAGAACTGTAAATTTCTTTGTGTTTTCTGATTATAATATGCTGCATATTATTAGTTATTTTCCCAATGGACAAAATTAATGCCCTAAGTAAGAAAATTTCCCAATGTGAATCTTCGCCATGCGGACCGCGCAAGATACGCTATATACATTCACTATAATAAAACCTTATTGTTAGGTAAAAAGACAATTGTATGCAAGTCATTCCAAACGTTTAGTACATTGAACCTTATGTATCACACGTTTGTAAAAATATGGTAGGTTTGACAAAGCTGATTTTTTCCTGTCACGCAGTGTTTTCCATAGTTGTGAAGCCTAAAGAACTTTACGAAATTATCTCGTAAGTAAAAACTACTCTACGAAATTTTGACAACAGTGAAATGGTTCAAAAAAGCGATTGAAGCATAAATATTCTTTACATCACGAACATTGTACAGAAACTACATCACTACAATGGGTACAAATCAGGACATGTATATGTATGAAGCAAAAATCCACCGAATTTGTGAACTGTCCTGGCAAGTTATCTGTATATCCACATTGGAACCAGGCATATTTAAATCATTTTTTATATCTAGCTGCTGAAAGCTGGTTATGTATTAAAGATTGCATTTTAATTATCGTATCTCTGCCGTGTAAATTAATGTTAATGTTTAAATTTAGTACCAAGTCGGAGAATATTCGTGCAAAATTTGTCCAGATCTGAAATCCATATTGTACGTCCAGTGGTTGAATTAGTGCGGTGGTAGTGCTGAGTATTTTCAACAGTTGTATTCTTTTATCCGCTGCAGTATTGTAGATTGCATTAAGACAAACTCAGCGATATCAGATAAACTTGCTTTCCTTGAATAACTTGCTTAGAAAACCATTCTTATAATAAATATAATAAAGTTTCTTCTTAATGTGGAAGTTAATTATTGATACAGTAGAACCTCCGTCATACAAACACCCGTTATATCAATGTGTAATTTTATGAACAGTATATTTTTTGTTACAGAACCCTATGTAAACATACAAAGTGTTTACACATGTACCGTCTATACGATAAGAGTGTGATCAGCAAAACGTACTAAAAAAAATTTTTTTGGACTTGAAAAAAGCACACACATATATTTCTTAATTAGTACTGAGGTGGGTGAGGAACGTCGTAACACTGTTTTCACCTCAATTTATTAAAGTATAAGTGTATGGTCGACGTACAATTGGTCCAGAAAATACAATCGTTTCCTTTGTTAATTGTCCCGGCGGCAGCAGTTCGGCGAGTACGTCGCGATGGTCGGTAAGGGAACAAACTGTCCGGAGGTGTAGGCGTACTGAGATTTTATATTGTTAGGACAGGGAGACAGGAGTAGCGATAGATAAAGATAGAAGTGGCTTAGGCTACTCGAGGACGAAGGCAAGTCTTAACCCAGGGAGAGACAAAAGAACGGAAACTAAAATCTGAAGGAGTTGGAAAAGAGAATGTTTTAGGCTACTCGAGGACGAAGGCAAGTCTTAACCCGGGGAGAGACAAAAGAACGGAAACTAAAATATGAAGGAGTTGGAAAAGAGAATGTTTGCGTGGAAGAATAGAACGAGGTTCGGTGAGGGTTTGTTGACGACGACGTACCCGCCACAGTACTTTAATGCTTTTGTTAACGCAGCTTCCCGCGCTTCTTGTTGGTTGGAAGGTCGGGTTGGCGTTGGTAATTATTGCACGTGTATGTGCCAACTACTTATTGTCGCGATGGTGATCGCGCTTTATTAGTGATGTCGATTATTGCGGACTGGACCGCACTGGTGTATCAAGAATGTCGAGTATTGCGTGTTAGAGCGCTCAAAGTGGTGTCGATTGTTTCTAAGTATATTAGAATCTGCCCGTATGTCGTGAACTTTACTGAGCGCGCAGAAGCAAGTACCGGCTTACCATGTGGCCCGCAGAAGTGGAGAATTTCCGCGGCCATCAGGTAATAAGCCGGATTTGCCCTCTGGCTTGAATATGCTATTGTTATCGAAAAACTTGAAGAAAAAATTCTCAAAAGTAACGTCGCTTGAAATCCGTGCCATAAACCCCTGTTGGTTAAACAGCTTTATTGTTAATATGTCGTCCCGTCCCCTTCGTTATCAATAATTGCCTGGCACCTTTCGCCAAAATGGGGAGTTTACCTAGTTGGCAAATCATGGGCCTTTCATCCCCTAGAGCCGCCCTCCTAGGCCCTCGTGCACTCCCTCGTGGTCCGCAGAGTAGGGCGGTGGCAGAGAGGGAGAGACGGTCGTCCCGTCCCCTTCGTTATCAATAATTGCCTGGCATCTGCGAGGCATACTTTCTATTAATTTTGTAGCGTAATTTTGAGGTCGCATTAATTGCTTGACGGTCCATACATTCTTTCCATGAAGTTTGAACTTCATCCACGACCAGATACTTTCAACTGGATTAGCATCCGGTGATTGTGACGGCCTATCCAGTACTTCCACGTTGTTTTCTTCCTTCCATGCGGTACACAGACGACTTCGATGTTTCGGGTCGTTATCTTCTTGTAGTGTCCACTGATCGTTTTGCGTTTTAAACCACTTTTTGGCAGATGGCAACGAAGCTTTTTTGTAGATTTTAACCATTCTCTCAGCGTTTAAATTATCGGTAAACAAGTGTCAAAGTTGTTATTTTTGGCCAAGTGCCACGTTTTGGTAGGTCATCGACGTTTTTTACCTCCAAATCACGATTCACCCACTTCGTCACAAATGTCTTAGATTTTCTCGTATATTTTGCAGCCTGTTGACGCGACATTCTCGGTACTTTCGGATGCGTGCACAGAATCACTGCTTCGTACCTCGATGCGCAACTCTTGGTGCAATACGTCCGTTTGTCATGAAGGTCAAACGATAAATGGAAGTATCGCAACGTAGAATCTTAGACGAAGATTCTCTCTCCCTATTTCCGTCGAAATTTCGCGTTTAACGGGCTCGAAGTAAAAGTTTTGCTGGTCACGCTTTTATCGTACAGACTGTAAGTACTTGCTTCTGTAGGATGAAATCCATAGGTTTGATTTCTTTAATTTCGTTTAAAAAAAAAGGAGAATTGAACAATATTGTCTTTTTGAGTTTGTGTTCTATGTATGAAGTTATCTACAAAGAAACTGTATACATTTTATTTCATTTTGCCTTAAGTATTATATGTATATATTCCAAGAGCTAAACGCTTGTTGTTCTGTTATGTGAGCACATTTGTCTCTCAATTACTTCATATAGCAGAGGTTGTACTTGGTAACTGAATGTAATTGTATTATTATTGAACAACTGATAAGTGCTTAAACTGCATGCCACTTTCCGTAACACAAAATTCTGCTCTCTAGATTAAATTCCGACGTGTTGATGCAAATAAACTTCCTGAATCCACAGTTCCGCAAGGAAGTATTATCGGATCCCGAAATTTTCCAATAGTATTAACGGGTGTTTCATAAACATGTAAATGTTCCCATAAATAAAAGTCCTGTGGAGATAAGTCCGAAGAACGAGCCGATTGTAAATATGCCCATAAATAAGAATTCAGGGGAGATAAGTCCGAGGAACGAGCTGGCCAGCGCAACGTTATAGACCATACGTGCCTATCCAATGATCTTCAAACACGGCCAGAAAATTTCCAACCGTTCG